>NC_057801.1:810861925-810897626 GCF_018294505.1 Triticum aestivum
ACCCCAGGCGCGCGGGAGGCGAAGCGGGCTGGGAGGGCCGAGCGTGGGCCGCGGTGGGCCTCGAGGGCGGGGCAGACGGGCGGCGACGGCGCGGGATAGGTGGCGGGGAGCGGTTGGCTGCAGCGAGGGAGGACATGACATGTCGGCGCGTGATTCGCTGGGGTGAGGTGGAGGTTGGACGTGTCCGGCGGCAGGGATCTGTCCGGTGGCGCGTGGTGGAAGAAGGCTAGGGTTCCATCTGTGTTTTGGACGGGGAGGGACACATATATATAGGTAGAGGGATCTAGGAGTGTCCAAATGAGGAGAGGCTTTCGGCCACGCGATCATGATCGAACGACCGAGATCATGGAGGGGGTTAGTATGGGCTCAAGGGCCACTTTGGAGTGGTGTTGGGATGCAACATAAAGAGGCCTTTGCGGTTCCCCGGTTTACCGTTGGAGTATCAGATGGACTCCAAATGGCACGAAACTTGACAGGCGGTCTACCGGTGGTGTACCAAGGCCGCTTGGAAAACCTCAGGCCATTCCGAGAAAGTTTAACACCCGCTCACAACAAGAGACAAAAGGGGAACGCCGGAAGGCATAGGAGTGTCGGATTGCAAAACGGACAACGGGGAAAAAGCTCGGATGCATGAGACGAACACGTATGCAAAATGAGATGCACATGATGACATGATAAAATGCAACATGCAAGCAAATTACATGGCAACAACAGCGAATAACTCGAAGACACCTGGCGCATTGAATCCAGGGCGTTCCAAAACCCTAATACATCCGCTAGCTCTCAACGACGCCGATGACGAAGCGCTTAGCGGCTGCGACTTGTTCGACACCGTCCTCACGCCGGATGCGGACCTCGTCCTCTCCGATGTCGCCGTAGGTGTCTTCCGTCGCCAAGTTAGGGCACGGGAGATCGAGCTGCTCGGCCTCCACCTTCCCTCCGTCTAGCAGTTCATCGTGTGGTAATTAAATTTCACTTTTTACCTTCTTTTCGATCTGATAGATTCATCCGTCTTTACCAAAAGTGGTTTCTAGATCTCCAAACTTGAATCTATCTCATTATGCATCTCATACTCTGCCTAGTCTATTCACTTATGCTTCTTTACAAGTTAGATTCCTCACTTGTACTTATTCTTGGATTTGTACAACTCTGGAACCAACTCTCATCAAATAAGTAAATGTCTTCGTGTTATGAGGTCAATGTCTTCAAACTCATTTATCTTCAAAATCTTCTGAGAATGCATATGACCTCTTCCCCTTCCCTCACACCTCTAATGTTGTCACAGGTACATGTCCATGGGAGAATCCCTTGGTTCTCATAGTCTGCATTCGTTTGCAGAATTCTTACACATTCACATCAATTCACCTGAAGCCAGTTCTTGTCTGACCAGCCATCTGAAGCCATTGCAAGTATTGAAGCCTTTCAGATTAAGCTTCATGTCCACTGAGAAGTCAGCGAGAAAGGGTGGGAGACAGCGCCGTGGTAACACATCCAAGGATTTTCCTCCGAATTTGCACGAGCTGTACAAAACAGACCCTGATGAAACCTATACAGGTCGCAAGAATCGAATCCAGTGGATTCGAAGATATTGGGTAGAAGAATGGTTCAAGTACCGCTTCGTCACTGTAGAATATGCAGAGAAGAATGTCATCAAGGGACCCTGGGGAGATATTGTGTACAAAAATCTTCAACCCCAGTCCCTTCTTGAAGCCATTCAACGAGAATTCTATCCGTCCATGATTCGCGGACCACAGCCAGAGAACGCTGGCCCGTCTTCTCTGCAGTGGTGCCGTGAAGACCATCTGGTCAAGCGGAACTACCAGTTCGCCAAAGACTCAGCTGCGAAGAACAAGAAGGCTTTAGGACTTGACTTCAACCCTGGTCCTTCCTCACCTCGGGAAGATGGCACCCGTGAAGCCAATGAGAACAGGATCGGCCCCTTCTATAACCTTGCATGCCTCATCACACACATTGCTGTCCAAGGTGCCAAGGTGGATCATTCTGATGATGGTGCTGACACTGATGAGGCTCCAGCTCCTACTCCGAAGCCGCAGAAGCAAAAGAAGGCTAAAGCTTCAAAAGCATCTGCTGCTCCAAAAGCTTCTCGAGTGAAGCCATTGGCAACTGCCCCTCCTGCTCCCAATAACACCTCTCAAGATCTCTCTCGCATCTCCAACAAGCGCGAGAAGCCACAGAAGAAACATGTTCAGAGACCCAGTCAAGCACTGACACCAGCTGCCGTTCTGAGGAACGAATCTGAAGCCATTGATCTGTCTTCAGATGAAGAATTTGGCAATGATGCTCTCGAGCAACTGATCAAGAGCCAGCAAGAGGCGGAGATCTTCAATGATCTGCCCCTCTTTGATGTGAATATCTTGCACAATTTCATTGATGAGTGGTTCGACAATCAAGGTCTCAGTTTTGATGATCTTCAACTCCCCATTAGCATCAGCGTCTCCTTTCAAGGCGCAATTGCTCTCGAGCTGGCTCTGACCCACCGCATTGTTGAATTGAAGCACAAAATTGACTTTGAGAAAGAGCAGTTCAAGAAGCATGTGGCCAAGCTTAGTGTGGCTGATGTCCAGAAATTCAAGGTGATGCTGAATTACCTCAAGGAGGCGTTTCGCAAGAAACGTGAGGAAGCTAAAGGATGAAGAGAGTGCATGAAAAATCTTCCTGCCAAGTGTGTTCAGGCTTACAACGAAGCTGAAAAGCGCAAGGCTCTTGGGCATCCTGGCATTGACCCCAAGTTGGCTGCCAAGAAGAAGAAGAAGCATACTGTGGCGCAAACTGAAGCTCCACGACGGGAAGAACCTCACATTGTCTTCCCTGCCAGCATGACAGGCATGAAGCCTAAGGTCCCCTTAGTGGCTTCAGATCAGCAAAAAATCAAGGCAGCTGAAGCCGATGCCAGAAAGCGAAAAATCAAGCACACCACTGATGATGCACCACCCCCCAAGAAGAGAGATTGGGCTGCTCCCACAGAGCCTCTTATAGTTCAACCCATTGCTTTTGCTCACCCTGACCCTGACAATCAAGAGCGTCAGTTGATAGTCCATGCGTCTGCTTCCACAAAGGCTCCTGAAGCTCAAGAAGTTCCAGTTGTTGACCCCATCGCGATTGAAGACATTGTTCCTCATGACAATCTAGAAGATGATGAAGTCCTTCCTCAGATTGAGCACCCAATGGTATCATCACCTGTCCTCACGAACAGCGAGCTCATCAGTATTGGTCGTCCTTTGACGCCAATCTCTCAAGATGCCTCGTGGGCTGATCGCCCCCAACCAGCAACACCAAGTCAAGATTCACCAAGTACACCCCGTCCTCCACCAGCGCAAGTTACCAGTCCATTGGTGAATGATGATAATTACATGGAGATCACACCCTCGCCAAAGGCGTCGCCCGTGTTTCAGCGGCTTCGCAAAGGTCCCAGGCCATTTGTCTCCATGACTACCATCACAGAAGAAGACTCAAACCAGTCTAGCTTAGTGGCACGTCAAGTGTTCCCTGAAGATAATCCTTCTGTGACGGTTCCCTTGTCTGAAGACAATGTTGTAGAAGACAATCCGGCTGCATTAGCCGAAGAAAAAGAAGAAGAGCATGTTGCTACTCCCCCTACCACGCAAGAAGTTGTTCTCGAGCAGCACGTGTCTGTGCCCAACCATGCAGCTATTCAAGTGGAGGTTGAGAATCCTGAGGCGGCCACCATCAACACTACTGAAGCCAATGATGTTGTCATGGCTGAAGACAATGTGGCGCCTACAATGAACAATATGCTTGAAGCCACTGTTGCTCCTGCAAGGAATGTGCAGCCTGGCGCCTCTGCTGATGCCACTGCTCCTGTTCCGCCACCAAGGCCCCACACCATTGAGCATGCATTCTACCAAGGCGAGCTTGTTCCTGTCAGATGGCCAATTCTAGTTCCTCCGCCTGCTTCTGGACCGTAGTTTGACTATCATGTGGAGCACAGGCCTCGGGTTCAGAAGCCAAAACCAAGGCTCCCAAGGTTCCCAGGTACTGCATCGGCACCAGGCTCATTCAATGTCAACGGCTCCATTGCACACAACACCTTCTTCGATACTGCCAAGAACCCATATTCCAAGCCAAGAATATCATCAGATCGGTTCTGGAGCTATCAGCAGCGCAACTACTACTCCTGTATCCTATACAATCAGGAGCGCATATTTCCTCATATGCATCTGGACACTGAAACCATTGCTGGTCTGCCCTGCCTAGAAGAAGCCCTTGACTGCTTTCGCGATGCTGGCCTTCTGCAGCTTATCATCGACAAGGAACATTGGAATGAAGAGCTTCTACTGCAATTCTATGCAACCCTCCACATTCGCGGCTACAACAGGGATACAACAACATGGGTCCTTGAGTGGATGACAGGCAATGTTCACCATGAAGACAAAGCCTTTGATCTCATTGAGCTTACCAGCCTCTCCACTCCAGGCGAACTGTATGAACCTGGTTGTCAGCTTCACCGCGATGCATTGGAGAGCATTTTTCAGAAGATAGAGCCCAACATGAGCCAGATGCTAAGTATGATGTTCTTCATGAAGCCATTGCCCCAGGATGCTGAATATCCCAAGGAATTTCTTGTTGAAGACCTAGTGTATCTGCCCCGCACCATCTATCATATCACTAGGAAAACTCTATGGCCCATCAAAGGGCATTCCGCCTCAGCAAAGCTTGAAGGTGCAATGAAGACATTGGTCTTCTATATTCTCAATGGCAAAAGCTTCAATACTCAGGATTTCTTCATTCGCTAGTTTGCTGCATCTGGGTCTGACATTTTTGGTCTGAAGTTCTATGCTCCCTGGATTATGCGTGTGATCAAGCTTCACTCTGCCATTGACTATCAGCCCTTTGCTCGAAACCATCTCATATTCCTACCAGAGGTTGATATGTCCATTGAAGCCATTTAGCCAGAGCCTGCCAAGGAAGCACTATATCTTCACAATGCAGATCGTCAGAGTTTTTCCCAACATGTTGAAGGTGTTCAGGTTGCTTCTCGTGTTTATCGACTGGCAGGCAACACTCGCCGTGCACGCACTGAAGCCACTGAAAGCACCATTGCTCCAAGGCCTCGGAAGCGATCTCATGTGCTCAATGACCGAGAGCTTCTCGTGGCCTTGCATCAAAAACATGACAAGCACCACTACAGGATGAAGCGTAAAATGCAAAGCCTCTTGGTAGATGTCAATCGCATTCGCAATTTTGCCACCAAGAATGCCTTTGTCACCCATGAAACCTGTCGGAGGTCCTGGAAGTGTCTGACATTATTAAGTGTTGAAGTTGATCTTCAAGACGATGGCTTCAGTGAGAGATTCAAGTTCGACTCCACTCCTCCCAGGAATGTTGTCTTACGTTGAACCCCGTCTCTTGAAGATTCAGAGTACTCCTCCTCCGCAGCAACTGTGAATGCCAGAGTCTTGGATGACGCAGATGATGTTACCTCACCACCTCCAACCTCAGCGCGTGTCGACACTGCACCAAGTTCTTCTGCACCACCAAACCTCAACACCGACCCTGCTGCTTCACCTACTCCTCATGGGAACTAGTTGAGCCTATGTCTTCAAATCTTTTTGGTCCTTACTGACAAAAGGGGGAGAACCATATGTTGATAGTCTTCAAGCGGGTCCTGATGGGTGGTTGATATACTTTTTGCCTAGTGCTTACAACTCTCGTTTTGGATACATTTAGTTCTTTGAGTTGTAACACTTAAACTTGATGGTCGTCCGCTACTTTTTCTGCTATTCTGTGTGATGCGATGATAAATTCTGCATATGCGATGATAAATCCCGCATGAACTCATTCCACAGATGTCCCATTTTCATTATGCATGTCATTATTCCTGTATATATGTTCATGCATGATGTATTGTCTTCATATGGTGAAGAGAATATCTACAAGTACGACTTGCCATGTGCATTTGCATTCCAACAAAAAACTTTTATATGCACATCTTCAGGGGGAGCCTTTTTGCCATCTATGAAGACAATATCTTAATCCTTACAATTTCACATAATTTTATCCCCGTTGAAAACTTCAACCAGTTTGTCATCAATCACCAAAAAGGGGGAGATTGTAAGTGCATCTAGTGCCACCCCTAGTTGGTTTTGGAGTATTCACAACAAACCTGGTTGAGGGACTAATGTGTTTGTGAGAATTGCAGGATAACACAAGTAGTAGTCCCTCTTTGATTCGGTTTACCTACCGGAGATGACCCCTAAAAATGTGTGAAGACATTGAAGACAATGGCGGTCTGTGAAGATATTCACATTGAAGACTATGACACGAGAAAACATTGAGTGAAGACTATGGAGTGCGGAGACATAGTTGTTTTGTTGTTTCCTTTTCTTCTTTGTTGAGTTATAGGAACCACCGCACTGTTAAGTGGGGTCTAAGTGAACAAAGTTAGAGTGACTGAAGTGATGCTCAACTAAATCCTATGTCTTCGAGCGAAGACAGTGAGAGCAAATCTTATCCTGAGTCGGATAAGTCAGCTTTACTTGTAGCCCAACTCAAGCTGCCGCGTTTGTTTGAAATCTGACCATTGCGACATGTGTCAGTTCCTTAGTGACTGAGGGAGTCCTGGATTAGGGGGTGTCCGGATGGCCGGACTATGACCTTTGGCCGGACTCCCGGACTATGAAGATACAAGATTGAAGACTCTGTCCCGTGTCCAGATAGGACTTTCCTTGGCATGGAAGGCAAGCTTGGCGATACGATATGAAGATCTCCTCCCATTGTAACCGACTCTATGTAAGCCTAGCCCTCTCCGGTGTCTATATAAACCGGAGAGTTTTAGTCCGTAGGACGAACAACAATCATACCATAGGCTAGCTTCTAGGGTTTAGCCTCTCGGATCTCGTGGTAGATCAACTCTTGTACTACCCATATAATCAATATTAATCAAGCAGGAGTAGGGTTTTACCTCCATCGAGAGGGCCCGAACCTGGGTAAAAACATCGTGTCCCTTGTCTCCTATTACCATCCGCCTAGACGCACAGTTCGGGACCCCCTACCCGAGATCCGCCGGTTTTGACACCGACATTGGTGCTTTCATTGAGAGTTCCTCTGTGTCGTCACCCTTAGGCCCGATGGCTTCTTCGATCGTCAACCACGACGCGGTCCAGGGTGAGACTTTTCTCCCCGGACAGATCTTCGTATTCGGCGGCTTCGCACTGCGGGCTAATTCGCTTGGCCATCTGGAGCAGATCAAAAGCTACGCCCCGGGCCATCAGGTCAGATTTCGAAGCCTAAACTACACGGCCGACATCCGCGGGGACTTGATCTTCGACGGATTCGTGCCACAGCCAAGCGCGCTGCACTGTCACGATGGGCATGATCTAGCTCTGCCACCGGGAAGCGCCTCGAGCACAGCTCAGGTGTCCGCTCCGACCCTTAGCTCGGAGCCGATTGCGCCAGTCGGGGACGGTCGGTTCGACGCCGCCCCAGGAGCCACAATCTCTACGGCGATAGAGCCGAATACCAGCCTAGTCCTTTGCAAGGCCCGTGACTCCAAGGTGTCGGGCTCCGTTCCGGACTCCGAATCTTCCGCACCCCTTCCGATCGAACCCGATTGGGCTGCGATCATGGAGTTCACCATCGAGGACGTCTTTCAGCACTCGCCCTTTGGCGATATCCTGAATTCACTAAAGTCTCTGTCTTTGTGAGGAGAGCCCTGGCCGGACTATGGTCAGCAGGGTTGAGATGCGGACGACAAAGAAATTCGAAACCCACCCACCACCCACTTTGTAGCCATTCTCGACGATCTAACCGACATGCTCGACTTTGACTTCGAAGACATCGATGGTATGGACGCCGATGAAGGAGACGGCCAAGAACCAGCACCTATAGGGCACTGGAAGGCCACCTCGTCATATGACATATACATGGTGGACACCCCCAAAGCAGGGGATGGCGATTAAAAAGCGGAGGACGACCCCTCCAAGAAGCAACCCAAGCACCGATGTCAGCGGCGCCGCTCTAAATCCCGCCAAAGGAAGAACGGCGAATCCAGCACCGAGACAACAATACCCCGGACAGTGTCGAAGACAACCCCCTCCAGCAGGATTCAGCGCAGGAGGACGAAGGAGCCAACCCTCATGAGAGAGCGGCAGACAGAGAGGTCGAGGACGACAATTATATGCCTCCCTCCGAAGACGAGGCAAGCCTCGACGACGACGAATTCGTCGTGCCAGAGGATCCCGTCGAACAAGAGCGTTTCAAATGCAGGCTTATGGCCACGGCGAGCAGCCTAAAGAAAAACAGCAGCAGCTTAGAGCTGACCAAGATTTGCTAGCCGATAGATGGACTGAAGTCCTGGTGGCCGAATAGTATAAACTCAAACGCCCCTACAAGAGTTACCCAAAGCGTAGGCTGCTACCCCACCTAGAGGAGGAAGCAACTAACCCTACATCACCAGCGTACGATGCGCCCGATCGGCCACCCCGTGGCCGCGACAGAGAGGCCCTTCGGCCCTCAATCCAAGCCGCACCCCGGCGCCGCTCTAAGAATACCAGAGCACGGGGAAACGCAATAGTCCTGTGAGACATATTGGAGGATAAGGCAAGGCAAACAAGATCGATCTACGGATCACGTGGGCGCCCCACATCACGTGACAACAACCGTCACGCCAGATATGATAAATACGGCCAGGCCGAATACAACAGACAAAGCTCATCCGAGCTACGTCGCGATATAGCCCAGTATAGGGGCGCCGCACACCCACTATGCTTCACAGACGAAGTAATGGATCATCAAATCCCCGAGGGTTTCAAACCCGTAAACATCGAATCATACGATGGCACAACTGATCCCGCGGTATGGATCAAGGATTATCTCCTTCATATCCACATGGCCCGTGGTGATGATCTACACGCCATCAAATACCTCCCGCTCAAGCTTAAAGGACCAGCTCGGCATTGGCTTAACAGCCTGCCAGCAGAGTCAATTAGTTGCTGGGAGGACCTGGAATCCGCATTCCTTGACAACTTCCAGGGCACTTATGTGCGACCACCAGACGCCGATGACACGGTTCCTAACCAAGAAAATTCAAACAGTCGACTGTCCGGACGCCGAGGCCCTTGCAGCCTTCAGGCACAACATCCTAGATGAATGGCTTGACCGACACCTAGGATAGGAAAAGCTGAAATCTATGGCAGCCCTCACGACACTCATGACCCGCTTTTGTGCGGGAGAAGACAGCTGGCTAGCTCGTAGCAATAACATAACCAAGAGCCCTAGCAATTCGGATATCAAGGACAACAATGGCAGGTCACATCGCAACAAGCACAAGCGCCGCATTAACGGCGACAATACTGAGGATACGACAGTCAATGCCGGATTCAGAGTCTCTAAACCCGGTCAGCGGAAGAAGCCATTCAAAAGAAACCCTCCGGGCACATCTAGTTTGGACCGGATACTCGATCACTCGTGTCAGATACACGGCACCCCCGAACAACCAGCCAACCACACCAACAGGGATTGTTGGGTGTTCAAGCAGGCAGGCAAGTTAAGTGCCGAAACTAGAGACAAGGGGTTGCATAGCGATGACGAGGAAGATCCCCGGCCGCCGAACAACAGAGGATAGAAGGGATGCCCCCCGCAAGTGCGGACGGTGAACATGATATACGCAACCCATATCCCCAAAAGGGAGCGGAAGCGTTCTCTCAAGGACGTCTATGCGTTGGAGCCAGTCGCCCCAAAGTTCAACCCATGGTCGGCCTGCCCGATCACTTTTGATCGAAGGGACCACCCCACTAGCATCCGTCACGGCGGATTCGCCGCATTGGTCTTAGACCAAATCATTGACCGATTTCACCTCACTAGAGTCCTCATGGACGGCGGCAGCAACCTGAACCTGCTTTATCAAGATACGGTGCGAAAAATGGGCATAGATCCTTCAAGGATTAAACCCACAAAGACAACCTTTAAAGGCGTCATACCAGGTGTAGAAGCCAGCTGTACAGGCTCGGTTACACTCGAAGTGGTCTTCGGATCACCGGATAATTTCCGAAGCGAAGAGTTAATCTTCGACATAGTCCCATTCCGCAGTGGCTATCATGCCCTGCTCGGACGAACCGCATTTGCAAAATTCAATGCGGTGCCGCACTACGCATATCTCAAGCTCAAGATGCCAGGCCCTCGCGGAGTCATCACGGTAAATGGAAACACCGAACGCTCTCTCCGAATGGAGAAGCACACGGCGGTACTAGCGGCGGAAGTATAGAGTAGTCTATCGAGGCAATTCTCCAATCCGGGTGTTAAATGTTCGGACAACATCAAGCGCGCCTGAAGTAACCTGCAACAACACCGGCTGGCACGTTCCGAGCAAGCATAGCAGTGCGGCCCCAACCCCAGCCCTCGCCAGATGGCGATATTGGTATCACGCGTACATAATTACACTTTGGAAATACCATGGGCATAAGGGGAGGGGCACAACTACGGCACGCCCAGAATGCGGCCCAACCGCACTAAGGAGCTCCCTATTCTGCTGATTCTTTTTTATTTTTATATACTTTCAGGACCCAACTATTCGGAAGGTCTGTCCGGCAACACACGATGCAACAGCCAGGGAGAGAACAAGCCACGTCAAATGTCTAGGTGGTCTCTATAACGAGCTAAATACCCGTTTTACTTAATGTCCCGCAGCATGCCCCTGGAGGGGGGACATGTCAAATAATCCCATCCCTTGCTTACCGCACTATTTGTATCGTTCTGCTTTCATAGCAGCCGTTTCTTAATAAACAATACATAGCTCTTATCTATTATTGTATTCATCTATTTTTATACAAATATGTTCAGTCTTGACATTATGCAACCGTACACTTTGGTACGGCCAATACACCAGGGGCTTAAGCACCCCATAACATGGTGTGAGAAGACCGAACACTCTCATGAGTGCGGCACCCCGAATTTATAGCACTATATGCATCGGCTCCGAATCATGTCTTGGGGCAATAGTTGGGTTTGCACAGCTCCCATGTTTTGGTACCTTATGTTCCGCAATGTTGGCTAAGGTAGCGCTGGGAGAACTACTGCGATTGTGCCCCAGTTGAGCTGGGTTAACACCTCAGTGGAGAAAGCTAAAACTGACTGTCATGATAGTGCGAGAGATCGGTCGCTGTTCGCGAGGTTTTTCGAGTCCTTAAAGACTTATGCTGCTTAGAGCGAAGAGCCGGACTTATCCGGCCTAGGCGTGGACAGCGCCCCGAACTCGGTCTTCCGAACACTAGGGGCTTCGCCGAAATTTAAAATTATAGAATTCTATGGCTAAGTGAGAGTGATAAAGCATTATAAGTCTGATGGCCTGGTTCGTTGTGCTGAGCGCCTCCCTAGATGGACCCAAGAATGGGAACAAGAGCGCTCAGGTTTATCCCGAACACCCCAGCACTCGTGGCATGGGGGTAGAAGCCGACGACTTGTATTTCTCAGATTTGATAAACGGCCGCACAAAAGGTAATATTTTAAATTAACAAGCGTTGTTTAACGCATATGAACAAAGTTTTCAGCGTACAGGATAACAGATGCGAGTCTACTCAAAAATTCCATCTTTGGAGCATTCACCCGCTATAAGGCGGGCACCCTTCAGGACGCCCTTATAATACATCTCAGGCGTGCGATACTCCTTGCCCGGCGGTGGCGCGTCCATCAAAAGCTTCTCAGCGTCCAGCTTGCCCCAGTGCACTTTAGCATGGGCGAGGGCCCGACGGGCACCTTCAATATAGACGGAGCGCTTGATGACTTCAATCCATGGACAAGCGTCCACCAGCCGCCGCACCAGACCGAAGTTGCTCCCAGGCATGGCTTCTCTAGGCCACAGCCGAACTATGATGGCCTTCATGGCCTGTTCGGCAACCTTGTGGAGCTCGACCAGCTGCTTCAGCTGGTCGCTCAGGGGCACCGGATGTCCGGCATCAGCATATTGAGACCAAAACACCTTTTCCGTCGAGCTCCCCTCCTCGGCTCGGTAGAACGCGGCAGCATCAGACACACTACGGGGCAGATCGGCGAACGCTCCTGGAGAGCTCCAGATTCGGGTAAGTAACAGATAATTCACTTTTATATTCTTGCTTTGCATAATGAATGCCTTACACGCCGCTATCTTCTTCATCGCCTCAATCTCCTGGAGGGCCTTCTGGGCTTCGGCCTTAGCGGTTTTGGCACTCTCAAGAGTCAAGGCAAGCTCGGACTCTCGAGTCTTAGAGTCGCGCTCCAAACTCTCGTGTTTCTCCACGAGAGCCTGGAGCTCTTGCCGCACCTCCGCCGCTCGCGCCTCCTGCTTCTCTCTCTCGGTGCGCTCCAAGGCCGCACTGTTTTCGGCCTTGGACACCGCTTCCTTCAGGGTCGCCACCTCGGTCGTGGCCCTGCAACATTCATGTTGGTCCTGTCATTATTTGCAACCAGGTATTTCTATATACATTTACATGCGGTATTACATACCCTCCTTTTCCGCGAGCAGCTTTTTCGCACGGCCGAGCTCGTTCTCGGACCGCTCGAGGCTCTCTTTCAATGCATTGACCTCCGCAGTCAGTGCGGCAGAGGTCAGTAGCGCAGCCTGCATTCCCATATTGACATATTTATGTTAGACTCCTGCGTATATCTTTTTAGATCCTCAGCTCGGCTTTTCTTTCCGAACACCAAACTGAGCATCAGGGGCTATTGTCTATGCGGTAACATTTTTATATGTTTTGAATACATACCTCAAAGCCTGTTAACAGACTTGTACAGGCTTCTGTCAGCCCGCTCTGGGCGGACTGAACCTTCTGAATCACCGCACTCATAACAGTGCGGTGTTCTTCGTCGATGGAGGCGCCATTAGGCACCTCCAGCAAGTTGTATGGCGCCCCCGGGTGGACGGAGGACGCCATCGTCGTAGGCTTGCCCTTCTTACGAAGGCGCTGCCTGTCGGACTCTAGAACCGTTGATGGTTCTGGAGCAGTGTCCGGCCTAGGGCCGGACTTAGATCCCTCCAGGCCTTTACCCCCTTTGGGCCTGGAGTCCGGGAGGTCGCCTTGCTGCGCCTCCAGGACCACCTCCTCCTGGTTGAGTCCCTTTTGGGACTCCACCTCGGCGTCGTCCGCATGGAGAGGGGAGGAGGCCGTCGGAAGTGAAGTGCTATTCACGTCCGACGAATTCAGGGAACCGCTCGACGAATCGCCGAGCTGAGCCTTGGGTGGACTGCATGATTAAATTTGGCATCAGAAGGTACCGTATAATAGAGGAGCGCCATAAGTTATTCGAATGTCCGGATACTTATGATTTCGCCAGGGGCTTGACCCTGGATGGCCATTCCTCCCCGCCGTCTTCGGCAACGGAGGTGTAGTCCGGTGGAAGGGTCCTCCCCTTCTTGGGCCCTCCGGCCTCCCTAGTTGGGGCGGCCTTCCATTTCTTTCCTCCCCCCACTTGAGGGGGGAGGCTTCTTCTTTTTCCTCCTCCTCGTCTTCGGAGGCGGAGGGTGCTTCGGGGTCGTCGGATGATGAATCCGACACCACCAGGCGCCGAGAACTCTTTTGAGTCCCCGTGGCCTTCTTCTTGGCCTTCTTCTCTGACACCACGTGAGGTGCTGGAACTAGTAGCTTCGTTAAGCGAGCGTCTGCTGGATCTTAGGGAAAAGGAGCCGGACAGTTGATCTGTCCGGCCTTCTTCTGCCAGTCCTATTAAATGGATGGGGGTTTAGATCCTGCATAGAATCAAATCTATGGAAAACAAATACCTGTAATGGAAAAATTAAGCTCGCTGCGCTGGCTTGGCGCTTGGCGCAGAATCCACGATCCTCGGTGACAGGAGGGGAGACCTTGGAGCTCTTGAATAGCACCTTCCAGGCATTCTCGTGCTTTGTGTCGAAGAGCCGGGACAGAGTCTGGTGCTGGGCCGGGTCGAAGTCCCACAAGTTGAAAGCCCGTCGTTGACACAGGAGAATCTGGCGGAAGAGCATGACCTGGACTACGGTGACAAGTTTAACCTTCCTGCCGATCAGGTCTTCGATGCAGGTTTGAAGTCCGGTCACTTCTGCCGAATTACCCCACAATAGGCCCGTCTCTTTCCAAGATGTGAGCCATGTGGGGATGCCAGATCGGAATTCGGGGGCCGCTGCCCATTCAGGGTCACGCGGCTCGGTGATATGGAACCACCCCGATTGCCACCCTTTGATGGTCTCCACGAAGGCGCCCTCGAGCCATGTTACGTTGGCTATCTTGCCCACCATGGCGCATCCGCACTCCGCTTGGCGGCCGCCCACGACCTTCAGCTTGACGCCGAAGATCTTTAGCCATAGGCCAAAGTGAGGCTGGATGCGGAGGAAGGCCTCGCACACGACGATGAACATCGAGATGTTGAGGATGAAGTTCGCGGCCAGATCGTGGAAGTCCAGGCCGTAATAGAACATGAGCCCCCGGATGAATGGGTGAAGAGGAAAGCCCAGTCCGCGGAGGAAATGGGGGAGAAATACAACCCTCTCATGGGGCCTAGGGGTGGGGATGAGTTGCCCCTCATCTGGAAGCCGGTGCGCGATGTCGTCAGACAAGTATCCGGCCTTCCTCAACTTTTTGATTTGTCCCTCCGTGGCGGAGGAGGCCATCCATCTACCTCCCGCTCCGGACATGATTGGAGAAGGTTGGGGTAGGAAGTGCGGACTTGGGCGCTGGAGCTTGAGTGCGCAGAGATGGATAAGCAAAGGAGGAAGAGGGCGTAAATCGAAAGGGTAGATCCTTATCCCCTTATATGGGCGGCCAAAACTACCAGCTCCCACCAGCCTAATAAAACTCGCTTATCTCCCAAGCACCGCGGTTAATGGCGCGGTGGGGTTACCCACGCCCATATTGATGAGAATCCTGGAATAAGGGGACACGATCTCTGCTTTGACAAAACGTGCCAAGGAAACCGCCTCGCTAAGAGGTGGAACAGTAAAATGATTCGAATAAAGGCTTGGTCGTGGCATCATGTCACGCTGCGGAATACGTCAGCAGATTGGATTTGTGCAAATGTTATTCTCTCTACGGTGGTATATGGAACTTATTTTGCAAAGCCAGACACTATCCTTGTGTTCAACATCTTCTATGAAGTATTCGGAGGAGCAACCCTCCTTGCAATGCCGAAGACAAACTTGCACACCGGACTCGTCGTCATTGAAGCCTGGTTCAGGGGCTACTGAGGGAGTCCTGGACTAGGGGGTGTCCGAATGGTCGGACTATGACCTTTGGCCGGTCTCCCGGACTATGAAGATAGAACATTGAAGACTCTATCCCATGTCCGGATAGGACTTTCCTTGGCATGGAAGGCAAGCTTGGTGATATGATATGAAGATCTCCTCCCATTGTAACCGACTCTGTGTAACCCTAGCCCTCTCCGGTGTCTATATAAACCGGAGAGTTTTAGTCCGTAGGACGAACAACAATCATACCATAGGCTAGCTTCTAGGGTCTAGACTATCGGATCTCGTGGTAGATCAACTCTTGTACTACCCATATCATCAATATTAATCAAGCAGGAGTAGGGTTTTACTTACATTGAGAGGGACCGAAGCTGGGTAAAAACATCGTGTCCCTTGTCTCCTGTTACCATCCGCCTAGACGCACAGTTCGGGACACCTACCTGAGATCTGACGGTTTTGACACCGACAGTGACCCAAGGTCATTTCGGACAAATCCGGTCGGGTTGCCAAGTGGCTATAAATAGCCCACCCACTACACCATAAATTGGTGGCTGTTCAGAGTTAGTACACGGCTTTTGTCGTTTGAGAGCAACCCACCACCGAAGCTTTCGAGAGAGAATCCTTGCAAGGACAAAGCCTAAACCACCCAGAGCCCAAAGAGTGTTTGGCATCACTGAAGTCTTTCTGTCCGCGTGATCTGAAGACTTGTTACACTTGAGCACTGTGAATCCTCCAGCCGGTTAGGCATCCCGTTCTAAGCATCCAAGAGCCATTGTGGATTGCCGGTGAACGAAGTCTGTGAAGGTTCAGAAGTCTACCTTGAAGACTTACTAGAGTGATTGGGCGGGGACTAAGTGTCCTTATCTCAAAGGGAATAAGGAGAAGACGCGGTCTTCTAAGTTGAATCTCAGCCTCCCTAACCAGACGTACAGTTGTCACAGCAGCTGGAACTGGTCGAACAAATCCCTGTCCTTCTGAAGCCACTGGTTCTATCTCTTACTTCTCTTTACTTACAGTTTGTCTTCGTGAAGTCATTGCTTGCCTGCATTATCTGTTTGACTTCACTGTGTGGCTACTTGTTCTGATTGGCTTCATACTATCTTCCATCATGATCTTACTACCTGGCTGCTATTAGTCTTCGTGCTTTCACTTCATTGAATATTTGACTATGGCTTGTCTAGTGTAGTCTACCTTCCGCTACAATCGAATAGTGTGTTTATATTGTTTGTCTTTGAAACTTCCATGTTTTGAGGACTTTCCTAAAAATCGCCTATTCACCCCCCCTCTAGTCGATAACTAGCCCTTTCAGTTCCGCGACACCAGACGAGTGCTCGGCATACCCGGCCACGTGCCTTCCGCATCACAGCCCACCCCTAGGGTCAGCGCTCCGCATGGACTCCAACATACTACAAACACCAGAAACTACTTGCAACTCCTGGACAGAGGATAAGGGTGATTAAGAAGCCGAGAGGGTTAATTAAGTATCCCAATGAGTGGTAGTAGCTGTTCATGGATCACAAACATAGAACTCAGTTCCTGAGGACGGCTTCAATGAGACAACCCACCATGTACTCCTACATGGCCTCTCACCGCTACCATTACCAAATAGTGTTTACACACTTAGCTCACACATAGTAGGGCATGTTTACAGAGCTCCGATCCATCCCCGATGAATCATACCTCACTCAACTCTAAGCAGTAGCAGGCATGACAAACAAGCATGAATGAGTCGGCACATCAGGGCTCAAACAACTCCTACTCATGATAGTGGGTTTCATCTATTTACCGTGGCAATGACATGCCATGCAGAGGATAAGGGCTTCAACTACTGCAGCAAGTAGCAGATGAATCGTTGTTGTCCTAATGTAGTAAAAGAGAGCAGAAGTGAGAGAGTGGGATTGATCGGAATGAACAAGGGGTTTTTGCTTGCCTGGCACTTCTGAAGATAGTATAGCTCTTCATCGGTGTCATCGAACTCATCATCGGAACACGTCTACTGAGGGGGGACAAATACCGGCAAATAAGGAAGAACACAATCAATGCAATGAACAATATGATGCATGATCATGACATGGTAATATGAGTGTGTTGGCCTAATGCAACTACAACCAGACGGGTTTGGGCCATTTTTCTGATCATTTTTCATATATAACTTATTTCATTTGGAGTTACGGTTTAATTTCTATGAATTTTAGAAGTTTTGGATATTTTCTGAAATAAATAAAAGATTTAAGATTTAATTAAATTCCAGACGAATTACTGCATTAGCATGACGTCACTGTGATGTCAGCGGTTAACAGGGCCGATCCAGGTCAAACTTACCAGTGGGTCCCGTGTGTTAGTGACTAACTAAACTAACCTAGTTTAATTAGCACTAACCTAGGTTAAACTAATTAAGTTTAAACCTAAACTAGATTAATTAGCCGGGCGGGGCACTCATGTCATAGACCCAGGGAGGTCAAATCCCCTGGTCAACCAGGGCTAAACCACCGGCGGTCAAAGCGGTCAACATGCCGGCGTTTAGCCGCCTGCGAGGCCGGACACGGTGGAGCGTGTTGGGTGCATGCCCGGGACAAAATGGTCACCGGAGCGTCACAGGTGACGAGCGCGGGCGACGGCGCGTGTGGGTGTGCTCGGCGCGGTCTCTTTGGCGCGCGACAGCAAGAACGGAGAGGGAGAGGAGAGGCAGAAACTCACAGCGGTCACGGTGAGCTAGGCAGCGGGGTCGGGGACGAACTGGAGCAAGCGGGGCGGCGAAGGTGATCTCGGAGGACCGAGGTTAAAGAAGATGGCGTGGTTGGCGATTCGGGGCTTCCGGCGTTGCTTGGAACGGTGCAGAAGGCGTAGGAGACGGTGGCGGGGCTCGTGGACAGGTCAGTGAGGCAAGGGGGAGGCGGTGGCCATGGTGAACGGCGACGATGGTGACGAGCTCTGCTCGGTGGTGCGCGCAAGAGGGGAACAGAGGAGGGGTTGGGGTCCAGGGGGAGAGAGGAGTGTGCAGGGGGGCGAGGGGAAGTGCGTGGCACTCGGGGCTGGCTCTAGAAGTGGCGGACGCAGGAGGTGGCTCGGGCGCGTGCCAGCGCACGGTGGCCACATGCCCTCACCTACTGACGCGAGGAGGAAGGCGACAGGGAGCCCAGGTGGGCTGCGCCAGCCATATGGGCGCGAGGTAAGTTTCCAGATGAGCGCCAGGTAAGTTTCTTCTCTCTCTCTCTCTCTCTCTCTCTTTCCTTTTCTTTTCTATTTCTGTTATTTTGTTTTGATTTAGTTTGGAAATTAAACCATTTTAAAACTTTCTGTAAATTTTTATGTGAGCTCAGAGAGCTAGTCCAAGGTCACATGCAAACTTACAAAATATTTGAACATTATTTCTTATATAGCAGAAATAATTCCAACCCAAATACATTATTGATTTAAATCAAAGACCCAAATAAATTATTTCTGTGACTCCAAAAATATTGGTTTGAATTTTACCTCATGCCAATATTTTCACAGAATAATAGGAACATTTTCTTGGACTCATTTGAGGAGATTTAAATGTTGGTTATTTTTAGAGGTTTTTCTGAGGCTTTTGAAAATTCCTCAATTCAAGTTTCATTTGAATTTGAACATGATGCTCACATGGAAACTAGCATAGGTCAGACCAGAATTAGGGACTTGACACGGACTCTCATGAATCTGTTGCTTCAAAATAAAGTGAGGATCCAGATGAGCTAAGGGGTGTGAAAATCTTACTTTTCGGGTTACTCTTCGTATTTTTTGTCTTGGCAAAAGCTCGGAGTCGGAGGAAATAATAGTTACCTCTTCTTCAACTCCCTGACTTGTTCCCGTGTCATCCTGATGATAGTCCATGTCAATAATATGGTTCAAAAAAGAGCCAAGAGTGTCAAGGGCTACCTCCGACTCAGAGGAGTCCTCTAGGCGAAGCAATTCAGAAGCGCTACGCTTTTTTCCTCTTTTCTTGGCAGCGGCTCTCCTTGCGGCTTTCTTGGCCTTCCTGGCTCTATTTACAGCCTCATGGTCATATTCTTTCTTCCAAAATGCATCATCACCCTGTGTCTGTGTTTACCCTTGGAGCGGTGTTAGCTTTGTAGAAAGGGCTTAGGCCCACCTTGCCATAGTCTGCTAGGCTTTCATTCAGAAGCGACTTTGTCATATCATTGATAAGGTCTTCACGTAACTCATCGGGGCTGTGGCGCTGAGGATCCTTTGTGTCACCTGTGTAAGTGCACATTAACCCGGAGCGGCGGCTCAACCGGATGATCCGCCATGCAACCGAGCACTGGACCAAGTCAATGCCATTTAAGCCGTTCCCCAAAAGAGCCTTGACTTTAGCAATGGTAGGGGCGAGCTTCGGGCGACCAGCAGCTGAAAACTTGTCTGGAAGAGGATGATTGGACCCGAGGCGCAGGGAGCGAAAGCCGGCCAGAGGGTTCTCATCAGCCGGAGAAGTATCTTGGTGTTGGTGTACTAGAGTAGGGGTACCGTAGTATCCCGAACTCGTGCACGGGCAGTAGCAGCACCCCGCGGCAAGGCTTGCCGGGTGACCGCCAAGGTCCTCCGTGGTTCCTATGGAGCCATTCAAGAACAAAGTATTCAAGCCAAGGAGACAAGGCCTCGGCGAGAGGAGCTTGCCGGGAAGGCCAACCAAGGCATCTCAAGGAACTTGCCATGAAGCGCCACGCGTCCCGGCAAGGCCCGGTGAGCGACAAGCTTCCGGACGCGACAAGACAATGACCGCGGCAAGATGCTTGCCGTGGCAAACTACCACTCAGTACCCGCGCTCCAGCACATCCACCAACGTGTCGCCCTGAGGCCTTTCCAGACGCGCGTGGCGAGAGGCTGTGCAGCCAGCGATGCGCGGTGGCAAGCGACGCTGACAAGACTGCCATCGTGGAGAGCGGTGGTGTCCCTGGCGGTGCTTTTTGCACTATTTGGGCGACGCAGACGAGCATTTAATGCCTTTGTCCCCTACCGTCAGGGTTAGGTAGGATACACTGTACAGGTGGTTGTACCAACCGCAACTCCTTTTCCATTTTGCCCTTGTCTACGTTGCCACCTGTCGGAGACCCCTTGAGCATATAAAAGGAGGCCCATGCGCAATGTAGAGGAAGGTTCGTTCCCAGAAAAACACTCACGCTCGGTCTTGTTAGCAGCTGGAGTGTATTGTAGCACTCAGCGCTCCCGAGCAAGAACTCAATACAATCAGACAAGCAGCCGTAGGAGTATTACCTCTCCGGAGAGCTCTGAAGCTGGGTAAATCTGCTTGTGTGCTTCCCCTCGACCCGCTCTTCGTGCGACCTCCGCCCCCCGCCGAACCGAAAGGGGCTCGGTCCGCCGGTCCCATAGGTGTTCGTGGATCAGCTTCCCCGACATCTTTGGCGTGCCAGGTAGGGGGCGTCGAGGTTGTGTGAACCTGATCCGGCGTTCACACGAGCTTGATCTTCATCTTCTTCATCGACATGCCACCGAAGAAGAAGACTTCGGCGGCAGCACTTCCGTCCACGTCGATCCCACCACCATCGAAGCAAACGAGTGGTGGGGTAGACGCCGGTGGAAGAACGGGCATCGACGAGGGAGCTCACGGTGCTGCGAGGTCCAAGGACAAGGCTACGCAGACCTCGGTGTCCGTACATGCACCGCGCCCACCTTAGGAGGCGCAGGATCGACAGCGTCATGGTATTTGCTGTGCCATACGTTTATTGGACCAAGATCGAGCTGGTGGATCTCGGGGTGCTCAAGACCAGCATGCATGCCAACGTCCTGGCACGAGCGAGACACGGTCGCCTGGACGGGATACTGCTCCTTCTAACGTAGTTAGAAGTCCGAGCATATCCCGCTCCTCGCACCGTTCGCCACTGCCACCCACCACTCGAGCAGAAGCTTTGGCGCGAGCTCAACTGCTCCTGGATTACCCTCCAATGGAAGACAAGATCGATCAATGGAGGGCCACCATTGAGAGTCTCATCAGCTTCGCCAACGGCGACACTCCGCGGCAGCCGAGTGCGTCGCTGCCGCAGCAGGACTGCCAGGCACGAGCCGGTGGCGACGAAACCGGTGGGGGTGCAACCACCATGCACTCTCCACCCCGAAGGCCAAGATCGCCGACTCGCCGGATCCACCTCGACAGCGACTCCACCGCATCATCAGATCCACGAGCTCGTCGCGATCAGCGCCAAGTTCTTCACGAACCACAGCAAGAAGACGCTCGTACTCGCATCGAGCACCGAAGAGAAGCGCGGCGTCAATCAGACCAGCACGCTGGGCCCTCTGTCGACATGCATGCGCCAGGGGAACCAGGCGACTTGCCGTATGCGGTAGGTTGCCCTGCGTTCACTCATGAGCTGCGGCAAGTCCAGTGGCCCACCACGAAGAATTTCAAGCTAGACGTGCCAGAGAAGTACGACGGCAAGTCGCATCCGTCGGAGTTCCTCAGCATCTACACCATCGCGGTGCAAGCTGCCGGGGGGCGGGACAACAAGATCCTGGCCAACTACTTCCCGCTGGTGCTCAGGCCTAATGTCAGATCCTGGCTCATGCACTTGCTGGACAACTCCATATCCTCCTGGGCAGACCTGTGCCATCAGTTTGTCGGCGCCTTTACGGGCAGCCACAAGCCTCATGGCCAAGAGAGTGACCTTCATCTGCTCGCCCAGAAGGAAGGAGAGCCCCTGCGCAAATACATTCAGAGATTCAGCCGTGTACAGCACAACATCCCAGATGTCCACCCTGCCGCGGTAATCAGCGTGTTCCATCAGAATGTGCGAAACCGCAGGATGCGGGAGGAGATGACGATGTGCAAGATCAGAGACGTCAGTGAGCAATATGCCCTGGCCGACAAGTGTGCATGTGCTGAGGAAGAGAGGAAACTCCCCGGAGAAAGTATAGGAGCAGGAGGATCTGATAGTGAGGAGGCTGCCCCGGCAAAGAAAAACCGGCGGCGGAACAACAAGAAGAAGAAAGGCAAAGATGTGCTACTCGTTGAGCAGTCCGGCAATGGAGGTGGCGCCAAGAAAGCCAAAGCTGGTGGCTCCGGCGAGGAGGCTGTGGCGGTCGCCGACAAGCAGGACGGCACCAACAAGCAGTACTGCAAGATCCATCGCACCAAGGGCCATGACCTCCACAGCTGCAAGAAGGTCGAGCAGCTTGTCCAGCAGCAAAAGGCTGAATACGAGCGATGTGACAAGGAGAAAGCCCAGGAAGGTGCTGGAGGAGCCGGCAAGAAACGTCCCGGCCGAGGAGGGCGCCGCGGCAAGGCCAAGCAGCGGCAAGGAGACAGACCTCCCCGTGGCCGCGACAAGGATGAAGATGACGACGACGATGAAGATATGGATGATGACGAGACCGATGAGCAGGAGTTCCAGAAAGCCACAGAGGTCCTGTGCGTTGACGGCGGTGCTTCTCTGCATACTTCACACCGCCAGCTCAAGCAATGGGTGCGGGAAGTTAATGCGGCAGAACCACCCGTCGAGTCACGCAGGCCTCTGAAATGGTCCAGCACGCCTATCATCTTTGATATTGAGGACCACCCTGATCACATAACTGCGGTCGGGTGCTTGCCGATGTTGGTTTCACCAACTATCCGCAACCTCAAGGTCACTAAGATGCTAGTTGACGGCGGGGCCGGCTATAACCTGATCTCCTCCGCGCTACTCCAGAAACTCCAGATCCCTGATGGCGAGCTCGAAGAGACCGGCACGTTCCAAGGAATCAATCCGGGAAGGAGCAAGCGGAAGGGAAAGATCACGTTGCCGGTGACATTTGGCAGCGAGTTGAACTTCAGGACTGAGAGGGTCACTTTTGACGTTGCTGACTTTCCATTGCCTTACAATGGGATACTCGGCCGTCCATCACTCGCCAAATTCATGGCAGCCTCTCACTATGCATACAACATACTGAAGATGCCAGGCCCGATAAGTGTCATCTCTATCCTTGGCGACAAGAAGGATGCTCTTATCTGCGCCGACAAGATCTACCGGGAAGCGGCAGCCGCAATAGATCGCAAGTCACTTGCCGTTGAAGCTCCCGGAGCGAAGACGAAGACCAAGTCCGGCAAGAGTTCTGATGCCCACTCCGGCAAGCGCACCTCTTCGGAGTGCTGCGCTATCGTCGAGGACGCACCATCGAGCTCCACCGGCAAGTGTAAGAAAACAATGGTAGCTCCACCTGAAACTAAGAAGGTGTCCGCCAAGGAGGATGGCACTGGTGGTACCTTCACCATCAGTGCCACTCTCGACCCTAAATAGGAAAGCGCGCTCGTTGCTTTCCTGCGGGCGAACGTCGACGTATTTGCTTGGCAACCGTCTGACATCCCCGGTGTTCCAAGGAAAGTATCGAGCACCATCGTGCCATCTGTCCTCATGCGCGGCCCGTCAAGCAGAAAGTCAGGAAATAGGCAGTGGAGCGCCAAGAATTCATCACAGAAGAAATCAAGAAATTGGAAGCAGCAGGCCTCGTCAGAGGAGTGCTCCATCCTACGTGGTTGGCCAACCCTGTAGTTGTGCGCAAGCCAAACGGGAAATGGAGGCTTTGTATCGACTTTACCGATGTCAATAAAGCTTGTCCCAAAGACCCATTTCCCTTGCCGCGCATCGACCAGATTGTTGACTCCACGGCCGGATGTGACTTGCTTTCATTTCTTGATGCATACTCAGGATACCATCAGATCTTCATGGCAGAAGAGGATGAGGAGAAGACCGCATTCATCACTCCATGTGGCACTTACTGTTTTGTACGGATGCCTTTCGGTTTAAAGAATGCTGGTTCAACATTTGCAAGGGTAGTCCATGACGCTTTTGAGCCACAAATACACAGAAATGTGGAAGCCTACATGGATGACATAGTGGTCAAGAGCAAGGACAAGGCGACTCTGATTCAAGATTTAGACGAAACCTTTGCAAATCTGCGCAAGATCAACCTCAAGCTTAACCCCAAGAAGTGCGTGTTTGGAGTCCCCTCCGGCAAGCTTCTCGGTTTCTTCGTGTCTCAGCGGGGAATTGAAGCCAATCCCGACAAGATCAAGGCCATTGAGCAGATTGAAGCTCCAAAGCGCGTCAAGGATGTACGAAGACTTGCCGGTTGCATAGCTGCTCTCAGCAGGTTTATCTCTAGGTCTGCTGAGCGCGCCCTGCCATTTTTCAAAATATTGAAAAAGGCAGGTCCAATGAAATGGACTCCGGAAGCGGAGGCTGCGCTGCAGGACTTGAAGAAATACCTGTCCTCCACTCCAACACTTGTCGCACCTAAGCCACAAGAGAAGTTGCTGCTGTATATAGCGGCAACCAATCAAGTGGTTAGTGCTGCGTTAGTAGCGCAGAGGGAGGCGGATGATGAGCCAGCAACCACGGCAGATGCGTCCAGCGACAAGCAGGGGACTTCACCGACAAGCTCTGGTCCCGACAAAGATGGATCTGCGCAGGCGCGTGAGAAGATGCAGAAAAGAATGATGCAGCGCCCAGTTTACTTTGTCAGTTCCCTTTTGCAGGGGGCTAGGTCAAGGTACTCTGGTGTGCAGAAATTGCTTTTCGGCCTTCCCATGGCCTCGAGAAAGCTGTGCCATTACTTCCAAGCACATGAGATCACAATCGTCACTCGTTTTCCGCTGAAGAGGATACTGCAAAATCCATAAGCAACAGGCAGGATTGTCAAGTGGGCACTGGAACTGTCAAGCTTTGGCCTCAAGTTTGAGAGCACTTCAACTATTCAAAGCAGAGCATTGGCAGAGTTCATAGCAGAGTGGACGCCAACACAAGATGAAGAAGTTCCAGAAATGAGCATCCCCGTCAAGGAAGAAAGCAAAGAGTGGCTGATGTACTTTGATGGTGCCTTCTCGCTGCAAGGCGCCGGTGCGGGCGTGCTACTTGTTGCACCCACCGGAGAGCACCTCAAGTACGTAGTCCAGATGCACTTTCCCAAGGAGCAAGCAACGAACAATACTGCAGAGTATGAAGGTTTGCTTGCCGGTCTCAGGATCGCAGCAGACCTCGGGATCAAGAAGCTCATTGTCAGGGGTGACTCACAGCTTGTTGTCCGCCAAGTGAACAAGAAATATCAGGGTCCGTTGATGGAAGCTTACGTTGACGAAGTGAGAAAGCTAGAAGAGCACTTTGACGGCCTACAGATGGAACATATTCCAAGAGCTCAGAACGACATTGCCGATGGCCTGTCAAAGTGCGCCGCACTTAAGTTACCTGTGGAACCAGGGATCTTTGTGCTCAAGCTGACTCAACCGTCCGTAACACCATCAACTGGACAGAGCAAGAAGAGGAAGTTGCTTTCTGGTGACTATTTTCCGACAGGTGGCGGGGAAGCTGATCCACGAACACCTATGAGACCGGCGGACCGAGCCCCTTTCGGTTCGGCGGGGGGCGGAGGTCGCACGAAGAGCGGATCGAGGCGAAGCACACGAGCAGATTTACCCAGCTTCGGAGCTCTCCGGAGAGATAATACTCCTACTGATGCTTGTCTGATTGTATTGAGTTCTTGCTCGGGAGCGCTGAGTGCTACAGTACACTCCAGCTGCTAACGAGACCGAGCGTGAGTGTTTTTCTGGGAACGAACCTTCCTCTATGTTGCGCATGGGCCTCCTTTTATATGCTCAAGGGGTCTCCGACAGGTGGCAACATAGACAAGGGCAAAAATGGAAAAGGAGTTGCGGTTGGTACAACCACCAATACAGTGTATCCTACCTAACCCTGACGGAAGGGGACAAAGGCATTAACTGCCCGTCTGCGTCGCCCAAATAGTGCAAAAAGGACCGTCAGGGACACCACCGCTCGCGACGATGGCAGTCTTCTCAGCGTCGCTTGCCACTGCGCACCACTGGCTGCACAGCCTCTCGCCACGCGCTTCTGGAAAGGCCTCAGGGCGACACGTTGGTGGATGTGCTGGAGCGCGGGTACTGAGTTGTAGTTTGCTGCGGCAAGCGCCTTGCCGCGGTCGTTGTCTTGTCACGTCCGGAAGCTTGTCGCTCACCGGGCCTTGCCGGGACGCGTGGAGCTTCGCGGCAAGTTCCTTGAGATGCCTTGGTTGGCCTTCCCAGCAAGCTCCTCTCGCCGGGGCCTTGTCTCCTTGGCTTGAATACTTTGTTCTTGAATGGCTCCAAAGGAACCATGGAGGACCTTGGCGGTCACCCGGCAAGCCTTGCCGCGGGGTGCTGCTACTGCCCGTGCACGAGTTCGGGATACTAGGGTACCCCTACTCTAGTACACCGACAGGGGAAAGGAGAAGATAATGGTGCGGACCAGGCATCGTTCAAGGAAGTCTCGCCTAACCTGAAAGCAAACGACAAAAAAGCTAAGTTGCCAAAGTTTGAGCAATCATTTTTAAATTTTTAAGTTATCTTCCTCGAACGACCGTACTTTGTATGGAAAACCTGTGCGCGGATGAACCAACTCGTAGCTAGTTGCGCCCTTGCTTTGTTTCGAGTCCGCTCAACAACTTAAGTGAGCTGCGGCTAGTTGCGACAAGGTTTCTTGTCGGTAGCGGCACCGCCAACAGGCTGCTGATGTCCCGCACTCAGCGCTCGCGGCTAAGGTTCCTGCGCCGACAAGTTCCCTAAAAGCATAGGGCAAAAACATACAAAGGAAGGAATCAAGTAAAGGAAATAACACAACAATCTCTACCCAAAATAGAGTTATATTACAAGATAGCTTGTCGCAGCTCTAACAGATTATTCTTATAACATGAAAGGCAGCGACAAGAAAAAGAGAAAACGGGCGGCCTAATCTACGCGATCGCCCTCAACCCTCTTGATCTCGCTCACCTTGTCCACAATGGGTGCGACAAGGGCCTTGAGCGCTTCCAGATCACCATCCGGCGGCAGGGACCTGAGGACGTTGGTGAGGTTGAGGCCTGGGTTGCGGAAGGCCACCTTCACCAACACCTTTTGAAGAACTCCCACGCAGATCTTGCGCGACTCGTCGGCCAGCTGCTTTGGGATCTTCTCCCGGAGTCGCTGGAGGGCCATCGCCACGCCTTTGAAGAACAAGCTGAGCTTGGCGCTGGGTTGGAGGTGCTCGTCGGAAGAATACCCGAGGTCCTCCATTCCCAGCTGCGCCAGCTCCTTGTCGATGGCGGCGGCAACATTCACGAGACCATCGGTCCAGTGCTCCACAGTCTCCCTAAAAGCATTCTGGGCGACAGCAGCACTCGCCAGCAGCGCCTCATCATCCTTGATCTTCTCCTTCAAGGCCACTTCCTGCTCCCTGGCGCCGTCTAGCGTCTTGGTCAAAGTGGCCAGCTTCAACTCAAGATCTGCGTTGGAGTCCTTGGCGGCGCTAAGCTCTTTGCTCCTCTCAGCGAGACGACCCTGCAGCTCGCCATGAGCGGCGGCGTCCTTCTCGCGCTCACGCTTGAGCGCGGCAAGCTCCTCGCCGCTCGCCTTGAGATCGACCTCCAGCTGCGCCATCTTCGTCTCCAGTTCCTTCTTGGCGGCCTCGGCAGCTGCGGCAGCATCCTTTGCTTCCTTGAGAGCTCCGCCAATTGCTTGCTCGCGCGCGGCAAGCTCCTCCTCGTGGCTGTCAAGATTGACCTTGCGCTACGCCAACTCACCTTCCTGCGCAGACAGCTGCTCGGCAGCGAGCCGATGTTGCTCTTCAACTTCAGCCTTCGCGAGGAGGAAAGCTTTCCGCTCCTCGGCAACCTGCTGCCGCTCCTCTGCCAGGGATCGGAGAGTTTCCTGCCTGAGACCCCGGAGCTCCTCAGCGCGCTTCTCAATGTCCACTCCCACCCTCGCGACAAGCGCTTCTCGGAATTCTAGCTTGGCTTGTCGGGCGCGGTACAGCGACAACAGCTTCCGAAGCAGCCGCTCCTCCTCAGGCTCATCGCTGCTGCTGCTTGGCACGTCGACCAGCGTCAGCCCAGCGGAGGCGAGCACCTCTCCTTCGACTGGCGCCCTGGAGCTTGACGCCCAGGGGAGCTTGATGAAGATGTCGTCGCCGGCCTTCAAATAGGCGCCGGGCTGGGGCTCTTCGGAGCCTGGCGCTGCAGCAGCGGCGGAAGGATCGGCGGTCGGCCCAGCTCCTGGCGCTCCCGCGGCCTCGGGGCCGTTAGTGCGATCGCCGGATCCCTCGCCAGCTTCTGCGGCGGCAGCTTTGGCGGCCTCTTCTCCGGTGGGATCATCAGCGCCGGCTTCTCCTTCGGTGGCAACGGCGCCGTCGGTGTTGCTGCGCGCGTTCTCCTCGCCGGCGACCTCGGTTTCCATCGGATCCGTAGCAGATGGATCTGACGACCAAAAAAGGGAGAAAAGTCAAGCAAATATCCAAAAAGAAAATCAGAAGAAGAAGAACCAAAGGGAAGTTTTCAAACAAGAGGATTACCTGTACTAGGATCTGCAGTCGTGGTCTCAACCACCGGAGGATCATGGTGATGTCCCTTGCCGGAGAACTGTCCCTTGCCGGAGAGTTCTCCCTTGCCGGAGAACGCTCCCTTGTCGGGGAATCCTCCCTTGGCGGTGTAGTCGAAGCAGATGGCATTTCGGGAGTGGCTTCCGGGCCCTCCTGGTGGGGCTGCTCTGCTCCTACACAAACCAACAGTCAGATATCAGCAAAGAAAGAGCAACCATGCGTGCCTGGCAGCAGGAAGTAAACTATGTACTTACGCTGGGGGCTGCGCTGGGGGCTGCTTTGGGGAAAAGTTGTCGGGTCCGGCAAGATGGTCTCGGACACACCCTCTGCTGTCGCGGTGGGTTCGTTCTCGGTGACAATCACCGGGACCATGGCTCTCTTCGCCGCTCTCTGGGCCAGAGTCCTGGAAAGGAATGGGTTCGGAGTAAAGCAAATCAGATACAAGACAAAACAGCAAGAATTGAAGAACTACAAGCACGGCAAAGAATCTTACTCTTCTTCTTCCTCGTCAGAGCTGAGCGCGGAGAGATTGAAGTCCGGCTCGCCTTCGGTGCGACGAGGCGGAGGAGTAGCTTCCCTTGTCCGCTTAGTAGGAGCAGTAGCGGTGGGCCGGGAAGACCCCGCTCCAGTTGCCGCAGCGGCGTCAGGCGCTCCTGCGGCAACAGTGCTTGCCGCGGTAGAGCGTGTCGCGCGGCACGGCGGCTGTTGACTCGTCTGCCGCCCCGCTACGTCCACGGCCTTGCGGAGAAGCCTTCTTGGTGGAGCTGGGGGCTCCGCTTGCGGCAAGCTGTCTGAAGGTTCGGGTCCGACAAGCTCTCCCTCGCCGGGCTCGCTCGACTCATCTTCGGGCCCGACAAGCTCTCCCTCGCCGGCAAACTCCTCGCGCTCGGCAAGGCTTGCCGCCTCTGCTGCCTCTGCCTCCTCCACGGTGAATCCAAACTCACCCGCGGCCGCTGCTGCCGCCGCCTCTTCCAGCCTAGTGGCGATACGCTGCATCTCCGCGTCGGTGGTGTCGCGAGTAAGGCTCTTCTGCTCGTCGGAGCGGACCGGCACTTCAACCAAGCCATCAAAGAACTCCTACACGACGGTGTCTGCCGGCTCTTGCCAAGTTGGGACAATTCCATGCGAGTCGCACAGCGGCATCATTGCACGGATGCGGTCGAGCGAGGAGTTGTTGCACAACGGAACGACACCCCTCGGCAACATGAATGGATGTTGAGGATCGCGCTTTAACAGTTCCAGGAGCATCGCGTCCAGCTCCAGGACAGTGAAGTTGAAGTTGAGGCCCGGGCGCAGCCTCATGATATCCGCCGAGTTCTGGAACTCCCAGGCGGGTCTCCTCCTCTCCTGCAGGGGGGGCGATGCGGCGGCGAAGAAAATCTGCGCCAACGCCGCCTACGGTGAGCCTGGCAAGCCTAAGGCGAAGGATCCGGGTGACGGCAATCTTCAGCCTATCGTCTTCCGGGGCCACGTTGCTCCAATCGTTGCCGCGCGCTATTGGGGCTTGTCACAGGGCGGTAAATGGCTGCGGGTTCTCCTCGACAATCCAGCACCACTCTGCTCTCCATTCCTCCCACTTGCTGCGGAGCTCTCCCTCCAGATAAGCTTCCTTCTTGCCAACTCTCGAGATCCAGGCGATTCTGCCGGATAAAGGCTCTCCTCTCTCGACTCGGGGCATAAAGAAGTGACGAAAAAGAGCGACATTTGGATGGACTCCGATAAAGTTTTCGCAGAGATGTGCAAAAACTGCCATGGTCAGAACGGTGTTGGGGGTGAAGTCAAAGAGGCGGAACCCGTAGGTGTTCATGATGTCACAGAAAAATTCAGAGACGGGCGGGCAGAGCCCGCAGTAGAAGAACAACGCAAAGAAGGGGTATCCGTTCGGAGCCAGTTCCGAAGCGGTAGCCGGGAGTACCTTCATGCGCGGATGCGCTCGCGTCTCCGTCGACCAGAAGAGGTAGTAGTACTCCCTCAGCTCCTTCGCGACAAGCTGAGGGGGAAAGATGGCCCGCTCCTTTCGCAGCGCCGCGAGCCACTGCGCCTCGACCGATTTCACGCCCTTCCCCTTGTCGGCTTTCGGAGCCATGGCGGAGGTGGTGGGGGAGATCGACGGCGTTGGTGGTTCTGGTGGCAATGGGGGGCAGCGCGCTGCTCTCTTTCGGCTTTGAAAAGAAGGGGGGAGCGGCGGAGATTCCCGAGATTGGAGTAGCAACCGGCGAGATGGGCGAACTGCCCCTGTTTCCCCTGCTTATAAAGAGGGAGGGGGCGGACATTCCGCCTTTCCGAATAAAGAAACCACCCATGATCTCTCCCACGACGCCACATTCGACGCGTGCCGTTGGGGGAGGGCGCGGTGGATACGGAGTAAGATACGGCGTAACCCAGGCCATGCATGCCCGTGCCCTGTTTTGGGCCTGACCCAACAGCGCTCAGCACCGTGTGTGGCCCAGGCCCGGGGGCTCCTGTCGGTGTACTAGAGTAGGGGTACCCTAGTATCCCGAACTCGTGCACGGGTAGTAGCAGCACCCCGCGGCAAGGCTTGCCGGGTGACTGCCAAGGTCCTACGTGGTTCCTTTGGAGCCATTCAAGAACAAAGTATTCAAGCCAAGGAAACAAGGCCCCGGCGAGAGGAGCTTGCCGGGAAGGCCAACCAAGGCATCTCAAGGAACTTGCCGCGAAGCGCCACGGGCTCCGGCAAGGCCCGGTGAGCGACAAGCTTCCGGACGCGACAAGACAACGACCGCGGCAAGGCGCTTGCCGCGGCAAACTACCACTCAGTACCCGCGCTCCAGCACATCCACCAACGTGTCGCCCTGAGGCCTTTCCAGACGCGCGTGGCGATAGGCTGTGCACCCAGCGGTGCACGGTGGCAAGCGACGCTGACAAGACTGCCATCGTGGAGAGGGGTGGCGTCCCTGACGGTCCTTTTTGCACTATTTGGGCGACGCAGACGGGCATTTAATGCCTTTGTCCCCTGCCGTCAGGGTTAGGTAGGATACACTGTACAGGTGGTTGTACCAACCGCAACTCCTTTCCCATTTTTGCCCTTGTCTACGTTGCCACCTATCGGAGACCCCTTGAGCATATAAAAGGAGGCCCATGCGCAACGTAGAGGAAGGTTCGTTCCCAGAAAAACACTCACGCTCGGTCTCGTTAGCAGCTGGAGTGTACTGTAGCACTCAGCGCTCCCGAGCAAGAACTCAATACAATAAGACAAGCAGCAGTAGGAATATTATCTCTCCGGAAAGCTCCGAAGCTGGGTAAATCTGCTCGTGTGCTTCGCCTCGATCCGCTCTTCGTGCGACCTACGCCCCCCGCCGAACCGAAAGGGGCTCGGTCCGCCGGTCCCATAGGTGTTCGTGGATCAGCTCCCCCGACACTTGGCAGTAGAACCATATCTGGTTCCAGTCCTTGGGATGACTTGGTGGCTGCGCATAAGGAAAAATGGCTTCTCTCCGTCGTTGGATTGAGACCCCGCCAAGTTCCAATCTAGGTCTGTTGGAGTACTCATTCTAGTAGTTCAAGTAAAAGTATTCTCTAAATGTTCCAAGGTGTGCTCTTCTTCAAGGTACACCTCATAGAACACTTGAAAGTTGCATATGTTAGACACAAAATTGGAACCGATGTCTTGAGGATGGAGGTCGAAAAAGCGCAGAACATCTCTGAAGAACTTAGAGCCACGCAGCGAGAAGCCCTGGTTCATGTGATCAGTGAAAACGATGACCTCCCCATCTTTGGGTCAGACTTCTCTTCTGTCAGTTTAGGAGGGCGATAAGACATGACATCCTTCTTGGGTAGATACCGGATTTCACAAAATCGTCAAGTGTACTCTCCATGACAACGGATTTGACCCAATTCCAAGAAGTGTTTGTTTTGGCCGGCATTGGTAAGAAGGAAGCCTAAAAAAGAGTAAATTTGTCGGATTAATTTTAAGCCAGAGGAAGAAGTATTACAACACATATTTAGACTCGCGGCTTATAAAGGGGTCTAATGGTATATGACTAATTATGTCAGGTTATTTAAGCCGCCATGATCAGTTTAATATTATCTATTGAGCATTGAAATTTAAGCCGGTGGTTGATCCGCCATCACTAGGTGGATCTATCAAGATGAAGTTTTTTGCTAAGTACCATACGAACAGGTTTCACAGGCTGCGGCTATTATTTTGGGTCAGCGGCAGTTCAGAAAAGAAAAATAAATCAAGACCTAAAAAACCAGTACAAATGAGTTCATGAGTTCTAAGGAGATCTCTCTTCAAGGAAAAAGGATCCGCTGGTACGGAAGCCAGAGGCGAAACTACCACTGCATCAGTTTTATACCGTTTTCAGATCTAAGAGGGTTACAGTGCAGGCACTAAAGATGAACTACGACAAACTATGAAGAACACGGCAAAGTTCAGAAACCCTAATGTGGATCTGAGGTACAGGAAAGCAAGTATTTACAGATGAAGATCGACTGCGGAGGGGCGCCGCTGTTCTCTAGTTCGTTCAGGTTCATGCAGCGACCAAAGATGAGGACGAGGTGCGCTTCACGGCGGTGGCAGAGCTCGAGCGGCAAAAGGTCGAGAGAGGAGGAAGAAGATGGAAAGGGGGAGAACGAGGAAAGACTGGTCGTGGCTATTTATAATGAAAGCCTCATAAGTGGGCGCGAAAAATGAGGAGACCAAAAACATGGTTATCCAGCTACTCGGGTGCCTCGATTCTCGGATGATTATTAAGATAAAGATCCGTTGAGATATGTTGGATAAAGTGTGAATTAATGACAAGTGACGTCATGGCGGGTTATCACAAATCCATAAGATGACATCATGGCGGGTTATAACTCTCATGCAATGAAGAGCAGAAGAATTTTCCTAAGTGTTGAAGATTGACATGAACCAGTTCAAATCAATCGGGGGCCGAATGTTGGAGACATAACTATTAGGTATGACCCGCCCAGGAGGGGCCGGGTTATACCTACACTAGTAGAAAAGGGGGCAAAGGTCCAGGCCGGGTCAGCCCATTAATCCTGGTTCACTCCAGAACCGGGACCCATGGGGGCATTGGACCCGGTTCGTGAGCCCCGGGGGCCGGCCGAGCTACGTGGGCCATTGGTCCCGGTTCGTATGGACCTTTTGGTCCCGGTTGGTGGGACGAACCGGGACCAATGGGCCTCGCTCCTGGCCCACCACCATTGGTTCCGGTTGGTGGCTTGAACCGGGACCAAAGGCTACCCTTTAGTCCCGGTTCATGCCACCAACCGGGACCAATGATGTGCCTATATATACCCCCTCGCGTGAGAGCAGAGCACACTGCTCTGTTTTTTCTGGCCGCCGAGGGGGAGTGGGCTTGGTGGTGCTCTAGCTCACCTCCGATGCACACAAGGTGTTCGATGGAATGCCCGAGCCACACTATTTAAGCTTTCTCCTCTCCAAGCTCCATTTTCCTTAATATTTGTCTAGGTTTAGCGGTCCGTCATGCCTCGTCCCCGTCTTCACCACCGTCGATCACTCGCGCCGATCTCATCGCCGGCACCACCCTGGTGAGCCTCTTGTTCTTATCTTCTTTCTGAAAGGAAAAATATTCTTACTTGTATGTTTAGATAGATACTTATATTATTTTCTTACTTTTATTATTGCATCTTATATAGTGCGATAGTTCTGGTATCCGCCCCCGTCGGCCCTCGTCCTGTCTATGATTCGGATGTGGTATATATTATCTTTTTATAACTATTGGTTCATTTATTGTTTATGACAATTATGCCGACCAACGTGACATATATTTTATTTATCTAGGAGGTTGTTGAACCAGAAATTCCAACCGACCCTATTGTCGAGAGGTTAAATTTAGTTGAAGAAGAAAACAATTTCATGAAGGAAAAAATAAGAAAAATTGAGGAGGAGAAGATGATATTGGAGTTGCATGTTGTGAATGTCGTCGATGATCACAAGATCAAGATGGATGCAATGCGCTTGAAGATTAGAAAGATTAGAAAATATGCCATTCATACCGAGGCTTGGTATCATTATGCCATTGGATCAGTTGTTACCTTGGTTACGATTATGATCGCATTGTTTTAGCATTGAAATGTTTTACATAGTTTCAATGTATGGTTTAATTAATGTAGATGCTCTTTAGAGCTTTATGTTGTTAGATGAGAACTATGTATGTACTTTGGTTTTAATGTGATGATGAACTTCTATTAATTTGGTCACTTAATTATCTATTCATGATGTTCTGTAATGGTTTTTGACACACTTAATTATATATAATGCACGCAGATGAATAGCTACTAGCTAGCTAGTTGCGAGCATCTACCATTGATTCTATAGCTATACTTTCATCAATGGCATTTATAATGCTTCATTGTCACTTTAATTGACCTCTATTTCTCGTAAAGTGCTTGTGGCAGGAACAAGGGAATAATTACTGTGGATACTACATGTGTGAGTTCATCTACAACGCGACTTTGAAAAATAAGCGGGGCTACTCTAAAAGACAATATGAAGTGCGTAAGCAATAATATTCCCAATTTCATTTTATTACACCATCATTTCTTTTGAGTTTCATTCATATATATGTATTAACCCCCTTCTTCAAATTAGACGTGGCAGATGCGGAATGAACTCCTACCACAAGATTGCATGAAAGCAATTCAAGAGGAATTGGCGGGATTCTTTCTTGACCACGTCATCAATAAAGCCGGAGAATACCATGTGGAAATTGATTTCAATTGCTAGGGGATTGTAAGAGATCTTACATATTGTATATGTATGCAGCCAGTAGCGTCGGATAGATAATACAAAAACTTGTTGTTCGACCAATCTCTCGGAGAAGGAGAGGTCGATTGATCACTTCTCTCGGTATGCATGACGAACTTCTGTACTTAATGGTTTCCTTCATTTTCTTACTAGCTAGCGTGTCGAGGGCCTCTCTATGTATAATACATAGCGTCGACCAAGCACGGACATAAGATAGGACACTTCTCTCTATTAATTAGCTAGCTAACACAATATATGAAACACCTAAATTAACCCCCCAAAACCCCCAACCCCCCTCCCCTCTTTCAAAAAAAACGCCAGCCCCTGAAATGCTAACGCGTGGATGCCTTTTGGTCCCGGTTGGTGCCACAAACCGGGACCAAAGGCCCTCTTGCCTGAGCTCGGCGCACCGGCCACATGGAGGTCCATCTGTCCCAGTTCGTGTTAGAT
>NC_057801.1:810898122-810900582 GCF_018294505.1 Triticum aestivum
ATATATGTATTCTATTACCCTTGTTGAACTGACGGATTCAAGTGGTTGTACTGATGTTTTCGAAGCGGTTAAACTGATGCTTTTAGTTGTGTTTAACAGATCGTCTTCTTTAGTTCAAATTTTTTTTGTAATTTTTTGGTCGGAACGGGGCGTGTAATATATCGTTGGAAAGCTCTTGACAACCATATTTCAAGTATATTGAACGTTTTTGCAAAATCATTGTGGTTTAAGAGCAGTTTTGAAAAAACCGTTTTTTCAAAACCGAAAACGTGAATCGTATTTTGGACTCAATTTTCAAAAGGTTTGTCGGAATTGAGCAAATAAGATGGCGTTGGAAAGCTGGTGAAAATCCGCATCTTCCATATATGTATTGTTTTTCTAATTCTATATGATTTAAAAGTAATTTGAAAAACGGTGAAATTTTGGGCGGAACGTATTTTCACGATTTTTTGCAAACGGTTTGTCGGATTGACGCAAATGATACTGCGTTGGGAAGCTATGGACAATGCACAACTTTTGTGTATAGAAACTTTTTTCTAATTCCTTGCGGTTTATTAAAATTGGTTTTGAACGCGGTTTTTTAAAAAGTTTGTCAAAATGGGGCAAATAATATACCGTTGGATAGCTATCGAAAATGCGAAACTTAGTCATGTTGGACGTTTTCTTTACTTCGCAACCGTTTAAGAGTTATTTCAAATACGGTTTGATGGATCCTGTTGTTTTCCCGTCTGAAAAACAGAGTAGTCGTACTGATATACGTGTATGTTTGTACTGAGCTATTCTTTGTACAGTAGTTTTGAATGGTTCCAAAAAAGTATACTTGTACTGAAATTTGCACGGATTTGTACTAAGCGTGTTTTCACTAACTAGATTTTGCTCTATTTTTTGGGTAATTTTTTTCTCGTAAGTTTTCAACAGTGTACTGTATCCTAGCCCCGAACTTGCATGGTTTTTATTGTTGAACTGAATGTTATTTTTTTGCCACATTTTTTTTGCGTGTTTCTTTTTTTTAAGTCAATTTTTTTTGCAACGAATGTTCTAGATTTCTCTTCTTTTCCAACTTGAACTTTATACCATTTTAAACTTTTACCAACTTGAATTATCATGTGTGGATGAGCACTTGAACTTGTAGAATTTAAATTTTTTTGTTTTAGTTCTTATTTGTTTTCTCGTCCGAACTTATGGTAGGTATCACTGAACTTGCGTAGTTTCTGTAGCTGAACTAAAATCCATGTTGTCTGTGAAAACCAGGAAAATTGCATCTACTCAATGGGCCATGATGCAAGCATCGCCGCCGGAAATACTTGCCGCACCAGAGAACCCGCACTGCTGTATTTGTCGATAGAGAACTGAGGGCAGCACATCCCATACCTTTTTTCTGCAGCAGCTACACTTGGTTTACCAACTCACACACACACAAAATTGATAACAAGTTGGCACACGACCTGATAACAAGAGCACACATGAACTGATAAACAAGAGCACACCGGTGATTAACATAATATAAATCCATTGTCGTTTTTTCCATTTGTTAAGTTGGTTTTTTCTTTGAACTTTTACTGCTATGATTTTTTTGCAAATTTGTCTCCTTGAGTCAGAACTTAGGCAATTCTTAATTTTTAATTTATGCTACTTATGGTACTAGAGAGTTTGTACTTCTTAAAAAATAATCACTCGATGTTCTTTTAGTTTTAGTTTCTAATTTTCTTTCTCATCCTTATCCTTACTGTCAATGTCATCACCATCCTACTTTTATGGTTTATATAGTTGAGCGGACTTACATTTTTACCATTCCTTCTTTTAAAAAAGAAGATTTTTGGATCGAGTCGGGTGAACCGGCTACCTGTACTCCGGTGGACTGACGGCTCCGTCGAGGTGGAGCTGATGGAAGCAGGGATGCGGTCGGCCGGCGTGAGTGGAAGGGAGCGGCCGGAGCATCGGGAGGAAGGCGGCCAGAGCGCGGGGAGGAAGGTGGACGGAGCGCCACGAGGAAGACAACGGGAGAGTGCGGGGGAGGAAGGTCGCTGGCGAGCAGCCTAGCTCCGGCGAGCAAGACTCATAGGTCCTCCTCAGCCTTGGATCTCGGTGGCCGGCCATGGCTGTGTAGGGGTGGTGGTGCACTGGTGTGCAGGTCGTCGGGTGAGGCGGCGCACGGGAGATAGACAGGGAGGGATGCGCGCCACAGACGGCGAGGGAAGCACGCCGGCGGATGGAGGCGGGTCGTCGGCAGGAGGCAAGTTGGGGGCGGGGGTCGGCGACGGGAGGCACGCTGGGAGGAGGGGATTGGCGGAGGCGCTCTGGGAGGAGGGGGATAGAGCCAGCGGCACGCAGGGTGGCGGTGGATCCGAGCGGCGGCGCACTGGGTGGAGGTGGGATCGGGACGGCGCGCTGGGTGAAGGTGGGTTCGGGCGGCGGCAAGAGGAAGAAAACGGACACGCCTCTATATAGGGCGCGAGGGTA
>NC_057801.1:810900854-810923525 GCF_018294505.1 Triticum aestivum
GTATTGTAAGGCAAGAATAGATAGGCACCGAGCCGGACACTGTTTACGAGCCGGTCAGGACTCCTGAGCCGCTGGGCGTCGACCTGTGTATATAAAGGGACGACCCGGTTGCGATTCAGGACAAGTAAGATCAGATCGTAAGCTAGGTTATGCGGATTCACTTCCTGGTAATCGAGACATAAGCAATACCACCTCAAACTGGATTAGGCCTTTACCTTCACCACAAGGGGCCGAACCAGTATAAATTCATGTGTCCTTTGTCCCGTTTTAACCCCTTTAAGCTTCCAAGTTGCGATGGCTCCACGACTAAGTCCTTTCGCTAGGACATCTGTCGTGACCTTTCCACAACATAGAACTTGATGAAAAATGCATGAAGTCATGTTTTTTTTTAAATATAGAACTAATCTCTCCACTTCAAATTCTGTTTTTTTAAATAGCAACAATTGCTTTAACTAAAAAAATTAAATAACAACAATTGTTTTAACTAATCTGTCCTAGGTTTCATACTAATTCTAATTAATTAACTAGCACTATAAAATTTAAATAACAAAAATTTCTTTAACTACAAAGTGCAAGAAACCTATATAATCAATTCTGTTTTTTTGTTACACTAAAAAATAACCTAGGGTTCATACTATTTCATGCTAATTAGTACTAAATAGCATAGAAGAAGGGAGGGGAGAGGGCTTATAGAGGGCAGAGAGACAGACATGGGGTCGGGGGAGACGGCGCGGTAGCGAGGCGAGGCGGGGCGAGCGCCGGTGTCGGGGGTCCCTGAGGTTGGGGGAGACAGGGCGAGCGTGGGGACGGGGGCGAGCCCGGGTACGGGGGCGAGCGCCAGGGTCAAGTGCTCCGGCGGCGACAACACTAGGGAAGACAGATGGGGATTTGGGGGAAGTGTAGAGGTGGGAAGAAGCAGAGAGAGTGAGGATTTTGGGGGTTAAGTCGAGATAGCAGTAGCGCATTCCAGACAAACGTGCTATAGCTAAGTTGGCTATAGGGCTTTTGCAAAGAATGCGCTACTGCTATTTTAGATAGCTATAGCGTTTATTTTAGAAAGTGCTACTGCTACTATAGAGAGCGATAGCGTTTTCCTGTAGAAAGCGCTACGGCTATTACCTGTAGCAGTCTTCCTGTTTGTTTCTTCTATTATCTTTTCCTTTATTTTCTCAACCTTTCTTTTGTGCCAGTACTCCAAGTCCCAGAACACAAACCTCGTCTTCCATACCTTCAGCAGCGGCTCCGGCGCCTTTTTCATCGTCTTTCCCAGTGCGGGGCACTGTTCGTAGTTTTTCAATAGCTCAACGATTTTGGCGCCGCTCCGCTTACGTGGAGGTCCTCGATGCTCAACATGACCATTGAATAGATTTCCACGGTTTCTTCATGGGTCGTCCTTCTCGAGCCATCTTCGATTCCCCATGTACATGATTTTCCCAGACCCGCCCTCTTTCCTTGACGTTAGCTGCTGAGACGTCGTATCATCCATGCACCGCGCGCATTCGCAATATCCATGGCACACCTCGCCTATGACATATACGTAGCCGAGATAGTCGTGCACTGTCATGATCAGCGTTGCTCTCATGTAGAAATACTCGCATTTGCTGGCGTCCCAAGTCTTGGCCGGTGTTTTCCATAACGTTTCTAACTCCTCTTGAAGTAGCCCCAAATACAGATTAATATTATTTCTCGGTTGTTTCGGCCCCCGAATTAGCATGCTCATGTGAATGTACTTCGACTTCATGCACAACCAGGGGGGAGGTTGTACATCAATACAAACATGGGCCATGCGCGATGCTTGGTGTTCTGTTTGCCAAACGGATTCATGCCATCGGTACACGCGCCGAGCACGATGCTCCTTGCATCCCATTCGAAATACGGATAGAAGCCGTTCAACGCTCTCCACTGGCTTCCGTCCTTGACGTGTCTCAGATTCAGATCATCTCCATCGTCGGGCTTCTTCCTCTCCGGGTGCCAGCGCATGAGCTTTGCTTCCTTGGGATCTACGAAATACCGCTGGAGACGGGGATTTATCGGTAAGTACCATACAACTTTCTGGGGAGGTTTCTTCCCGGCCTTCTTGATTCGAGAAGTATTGCACAATGGACAACTTGGTTTTTTTTCGTGTGCTCCTTCCGATAAATTATGCAATCGTTTATGCATGCATGGTATCTAGCATGCGGCAGATCAAGAGGGCACACGATCTTCTTGGCCTCATCCACACTAGTAGGACATAGATTCCTCGCGGGAAGAACATCCTTTAGGTACTTGAGATGCTCATTGAGGCTAGTGTCGGTCCATTTGTTTTTAGCCTTCGTCTTCAGGAATTGGAGCGTGAAACTCAAGCGGGTCACCTCAGGATTGCAACCATCATACAATGGAGTGTTCGAGTCTACCACCAGTTGCTGCAGCTTAGCCTCCTCCCTAGAAGCAGCTCTCTCAGTACTCATCTCCTTGCGAAGCAGTGCTTGAACATGAGGGTCCGGCACGATTGAACTTAGTACCGACGAACTCTGCGGCGTGGAGTCCACGTTCTCTCCGCCGCCATGTCCGGCCCTTTCTCCGCCGCCATGTCCGGCCCCTTCTCCTTCGCCATGACCGCCCCTTCTCCGCCGCCATATCCGGCGTCTTCCCCACCGTCATTGTCGATCATCTCTTCGTCTTGCCCCGTGTCGTCATTGCGTGCCCCATCGGCGTCCTCAACATCATCATCCTCATCTTCAGTTATCCACCTAGTATAGCCATCCATGAAACCAGTCATGAGCAGGTGCGCCATCGCATCATAGGGGTCGAGCCAAACTCCTCCTTTGCATCTTCGACACGGACATAAAACCTCTGTCAGGTTATTTTCTTTCATGTCCTACACCGCCGACCGCAACCACCTGTCCACCATCGTTCCACTGACGATCATGAACGCTTGCACAGTAATAATAAACAATCTGATTATAAAAATGTGTGCATGCATCAAAGTCATACAAAAATTCGTCATATAGAGTTTGCCCGAAATTCGCCGAAACGGAAATAAATCGACATTTCGGCAAAACATAGGCAACTCAAGCACAATTCGGCGGCAACTCAGGACACACACACAATTTCCATCATATCAAGCGATTATGTCATATCGCACACATACACATATTTCCATTCTTGCAAAAGCACAAATTTTTAATCACCTATCCGAGATCGAGCACGGTGATGATGATGTCGATCGGTGTCACCACACACCTAGGGAATGATCATAAGTGGACAAAGCTTACTTCTTGAGACGGCTAGATCTAGTTAGTGAGGTACATATCTCACTTCATTGAACGGGTAGATCTATCAAGCTAGTTGGGGAAAGAGATGACTATCTAGTGGAGGGAGAGGAAAAAGAGAAAGGAGATGCATTAATGGAGAAGGTGTAAGTTAGCTAGGAGCAATAAAGAGAGAGAAAGGTAGGTAGAAGAAGAAGAGTAATGGGGGAGAAGTAATGGGGAAGAAGCAAAGTGAGGGAGAGAGGAGGTGGTAGGTAGGGGAAAGTGAGGAAGAGAGGATGGGGGAGGGGAGGGGGAGGGGAAAATGTGGCATATGCTGCGGCTTAGCAGTAGCGCTGGTCCTAAACCGCGCTACTGCTATAAACATAGCAGCAGCAGCGCTTATGACACACGCGCTACTGCTAAATGGGTCCCGCCATGTGGCCAGTTTCAAAAAAGCAACAACTAGCAATAGCGCGTATAGGAAAAAGCGCGCTATTGCTATTACTTTATCAACAACGCTCTTATATAGACCGCGCTACTGCTAAATCTAGGTTGGCGGGAACTGTCGGTCGACTTTACTAGCAGCATGGTTCCGCCAAGCCGTGCTACTGCTAAGTCAGTAGCAGTAGCACCTCCTTTTTTGCCTCTCTGCTGCTAATTAGCAGTAGCGCCTCCCCCTGAACCGCGCTACTGCTAACATTTTGTGTATAAGGTTTTCTCTAGTAGTGACAACGCTTTTTCAGTCCCGGTTTGGGTGGACTCGAGAGTTGGTCGGGCGAGAGGGGGTTGATCGACGTCCCCCCTCATGTCGAAGTTACCAGACCACCTCTCTCTCTCATGCATGTCCGACGTCCCCCCTCATGTCGAAGTTATCGGGGAGGGGGTAGATCGACAGCGACGCTCACCCCTCATTTTGAATATATGAACATTTTAAATTATTAATTAACTTAGTAACTTGGTAAATCTATGATATACTTAAGACAAGAGGCAAAGAAGCCATCACGTTTATCTACACAGATTAAATTATCTCAACCATCAACTTTTTATTATAGAGGGCCCAGATTTAAAGATATAACGTTACATACAAATATTGTGTGTAGGCATATATATGTTGTGTCATAAAGAAATCTAGAGTGGGCGCACATATGGGTTCATGTACACGTAATAGCCAGCCCAAACTTGCTTTCGGAGAATTAAAAAAAGCTTGCTTTCAGAAACAAAGACGGCCGCCGTTTATGGAACAATCGAGCCTCACAACAAAAAGGAAAGAGCAGTCCGGCTGCTTTGCATGTGATGACGCGTGTCATCCTGACATTAATATGTCAGTATTCTCCCACACGTGTTGCCTCCGTAAGCTGCACATGACATTACTACGGGTCAAACATAAATAAGAATATTATTTAATTTCAAAATAATAAGAATATTATTTTATGAAAGGAAAAAAGAGAAAACACTAGGAGTACAAATCTAGACAATCCAACGCAAAGCAATGCTAATGGATGGCTCACCGTAGACAGTTAGTGTATAATTATAGAAACATAAAAACATGCTGCCAAAAAAAATATAGCTATATACACGAGTAGGGCGTTTCGGTGCCCACGCTTATCTGCACCCGGTTAGAAAAACAACTGTAAAAAACTTCAAAGAAAATTGAAAAAATTCCAAATTTTTTTGTGCCGTAGACAATTTGATGCGCGAGGCCCGCTCCAACTTTCAAGTCATTTAGACGTCCGAGAAGCTCTCAGCAAAAAACATAAACGGGCCAAACAGTACATGAACAGTAAACGTTTTTACAGATCCCCAATTTTCTTTTTTGCTGAGAGCTTCTCAGATGTCCAAATTATATGAAAAACAGAGCAGACTTCACGCATCAAATTGTCTACCGTGCAAAAAAAAGGAAATTTTTTAGTGTTTGTTTTGATTTTTTTTTGTCAGCGCATGTGCAGATGAGCTCGGGTGCAGAGATGATTTTCGCTATATACACCAGCTTATTTTAATAACAATTCAGTGGCTAAAATAGCATTATATTTTAGAAAATTGTTGTACATGCCACAGACGCTAAGAGATGACATTTTATCTATCTTAATCACCTCGACGAGGCAGACATGATAGGGACATTCAAATACATTAGCTTTAGACTGATGGTCATGATGCGATGAAATTCCTTCTTGGGTGGATAAATTTACAAATATTTTCTCTATTTGAATTTCAAAATAAATAATAGGGACGTAGCAAAAATGTATCTATCTATTATATAACTAAAACATAAGTAAAAGAAGCCATCAAGTTCATCCACATAGATAAAATTATCCTAGCAATTATTTTCTTATATTAACGGCCGAGATTTAAAATTGCAACCTTACATACAAATATTGTTGTAAACAAACTATTAGACTGTCAGGTACATATGTGCCAGGCAAGTACGTAATAATTTGAGCGGTTCAGCTTTATAACAAGAAAAAATACCAATTTGGAAGGAGCAGTTCAGGCGTACACGTTAAAAAGTACTCTCACTTGGAAGGAGTAATTCGGAGATAAAACATATTGCTTCAGGCTTACATGCTTAGGACTCTCAAAACTAGCATGCGTACCTTTTTTTTTTTTGCGGGGGAACTAGCATGCGTACCTAGCCTAGGCTTCCAACTTCCGGAGGCAACAAGCCAAGGCCGGTGTAAAATTCTAGATCAAACATACTGTACTCCTGCCTCACGTGATCTTGATGGCTCCGTCGCTGATGTTGTTGCCACACAGGCGGCAATCCGTGATTAAGAATAGAGTAAGAACCATCAAAGACGTACTCTGTTGTGACTAGAGAATTACCTATTTTGCTACTGGCTGGAATTTATGATCTTACAATCAGCAATGTTGCAGGATAGGGACGCATGCATGCAGCGGCGTGGCCGTGTGATCGCGATTAAGATCTTCGGCCGAGCATAACACAAACACGCATGTACGCATGCGTCTGGACGTGAACAGGTTGGTTGATTGATCTCTTGAGGCTTTTCGGCTTTAGGGCTCCATTGAACACAGTTTTTTTGAAAAATTCAAAACCAATCTTTCAACACATAAGTTGTTACATGTATAATAGACGCATGTAAAAAATTTCATTATGAAATAGGTTTTGATATGATCTCTATAAAAAAACAAAATCATGTATTTTTTAGGGAATAGTACATGTGCTATAATCAATTTATTTTTTTATTAGATCGCATATAGATGTATTTCGCCATGAAGAAATATTTTTTGCATATACATGTATTAAAGACAAGTCGTGTACATCCATAGGTATGTGCGTATTATTTTTAGAATTTTTAAAAACATAAAACTTTTTATATTGGAAATTTTAAAAGCTACATACAACTCGGGCTTCATTAGCAATTTCCGCTGTGCTACACACATCACGTGCATGCACACGTTTATGAGATATATTCATTTTTGTGGGGTATATGCATATTTTTATTTTTCTAGATGGGATATTATCATGTGTGTGTAAGATCTCTTGGCTGTGAAGTAACTACGTATTTCTTACATAGAGGTCCAACGCGCTTGACCTTTTGTAATAAAATCCATTTGATTAAGAATGAGCGGTTATATAGTGTTTGGAAATGGCTATGATCTGCTACAATAATGGTCTACAAAATGAATTCTCATTTTCTTTGCTTTTTCGTAATATTTTCAAGCATATCATTATTTTCACTGTTTGTACAGCACGGATAGTTTAATATGAATAAATACCAATTGTATTTTTTCTCTCAAATATACACCTAAAGTTACTTAGCCTTAGATGGTCAGGCTACACAAACAATTAGAAAGAGACGTTATTACCAGGAGCATTTAGAAGCATGAATGGAAGTTCAACCTCCATGACATCATGCTATCTAGAAACAAAATTGCACTTCAAACAGTGGTGATTTAGATAGAGGAAGATAGCATAATATTTAGGCAGTTAACTATTCATGAAATATTGTGGGGTAGCAAGAGGCTAACATAAATGCCAATACTCACCTTTTGTGAGGCAGTCGTCGATGACTTTATCAACAATACAAAATTTACTAAAAAGTTTTCACATGTAGTTTGATGATTGTTTGTTAGGACACACATTCCAACTAGAATATTTTTTTGTATTTCAAATCATCTATCAAAGGGGACTGATAAAACATAGTGGAAGAGAGAAATATGAAGATTTGTTGAAATTATATGGCTTTGCATGGCACGGTGACGATTCTTATCATAGACCAATTCAAAAATAAGATAGTTAAAAACAGAGTTCCCAAATATTATCACTTCCACGGAGATGAACTTTTTGCCTTTTTAATATAATTTAACTGTTCATTGACAAATACCGGTGGAGAAAAAATACACTCAATGTAATAATTACTGACTAGCATGATCAGAAGATGTGGAAGCAAATATAAGGATATGTTTATATATGACACTGGTAATAGATAACAATCTATGCCTGAAGGTCATCAATGTTTTCATTTTCTCTATCAAAATTCTAGAAGAATATTGGATGCAAAGATAAATGAACGTGGATAAAAAGGTGGAACAGTGGAACTTAGAGATTGCTAGCAAATCCAATGGTTTGGTATGGTGGGATACATGCCTTGGTTCTTTGATATTCCATTGCTTGACAATCATATTACTAGCATTGACTTTACAGAGGATTTAGCAAAGTCTAATAATGTTTTATAATAGAATACATTTCAGCTTTATTTTTTATATATGAACATACATAGAGCAAAACCAGCAAAATAAATAAAGGTGTAAAGGAAGCCTAGCCGCGCAAATGTGCGGGTCACCCAGCTAGTTTGTGAATGACTTTACTATAAAAATGATTTTTGAGTGATTATTTTTCCTGCTATTTAATATTACTGTGTTTTATCATTATATTTAATTTGGTAATTTTTAGGTTATTTTAAATGTCTGTTTTAAACAAAAACAGATTTTGTTATTTTAGTTTGCTATTAAAGTTTCTAACAAAAAAATTCTTTGTGAAAATTCTTTTTGCTATTAATATTTTGGACAAAAAATAATTTGATAATTTTTGTGGCATAAATTGTATAAAATTTTAGTTTATAAAATATTTTTAGTTGATTCATTTTGCTATTGAAGAATATTATAGTTTTGTTTTGGTTGATCATAACAGAATATTTTAATTGATTATTTTTAGTTCATTCTTTTTGCTATTAGAGTTTCATAAAAAATTTCTAGCTCATTCTTTTTGAGAGGGGCATTTTGGAGGCCAAGCTCCATGGAGGCCTTTATTTTTGAAAAATTCAAATTCAAACTTTTATGGTTCAAAAAATTTTGAATTTTTTTTGCATGTATGTAAGGATGTAACCCACATGTGTGTAAAAATTCATGATGAAACACCTTGAGTTGCGACCTGCAGAAAAAAGACAAATTCATGGCATGGGAGGATGAATAGTATCATGTGTTAAACAACCCCAGATTTGTCTTTTTTGCACAACCCTCATTTCAATGTATTTTAAACTGAAAATTTACACACATGTGTGTTATGCCTTCATCTATATCTGTATTTTTTCAGAACTTTTTGAAATGTTAAAATATGATTTTTGATGAAATTCCAAATTTGAATTTTGAGGCATCACTGGAGGCTGAGCTCCAAAAGGGATTTCCGATTCTTTTTGGTATTAGTTCATTCTTTGAGCTAAATGACCCTGAAATTGAAAAGCACTTCAAATGAACTCTGAAAAGGTTAAAAGATGGCAATGTATCATCATTTCACCCACATAGCATGTTATAAAAAGTTGAGAGGGTTACAGCAAAAGGTGGATGCACTTCGTGTACAAAATGGGCAATCTCTTTCGAAGTATCAGGGTTTCGGAAGAAAACTCATCTGTTACAAAGGGGTTTCATTTTTTAACTTATTTGAAATCCAGACTCTTTGTGTATGCAAAATGCACCATTCAAAGCCACATCAATTTTCAACCCTTTCTGACTACATTTGGTATTTTGCATGCATTTACAGTTTTTTTAGCTAAATGACCCTGAAATTGAAAAACACTACAAATGACCTATGAATAGGTTGAAAGTTGGCATGGTATCATCATTTCACCCACGTAGCATGTGCTCAAAAGTTGAGAGGGTTACGGCAAAAGTTGGATGCACTTCGTGTACAAAATGGACAATCTCTTTCGAAGTATCAAGGTTTCATACAAAAACTCATCTGTTACAAAGGGCTTACATTTTTTTGAACTTATTTGAACTCCAGACGTTTTGTGTGTTCAAAATGCACCGTTCAAAGCCACATTATCAATTTTCAGCCCTTTCTGACTTCATTTGGTATTTTTCATGCATTTACTAATTTTTTTGAGCTAAATGACCCTGAAATTGAAAAGCACCACAAATGAACTCTAAAAAGGTTGAGAGTTGGCATGGTATCATCATTTCACCCACATAGCATGTGCTAAAGAGTTTACAGGGTTACGGCAAAAGCTGGATGCACTTCGTGTGCAAAATGGACAATCTCTTTCGAAGTATCAGGGTTTCATACGAAAAATCATCCGTTACAAAAGGCATTTCATTTCTTCACCTATAGCTGCAGTGATATTCTAGATCAAAGGCATCATCACAATAGTTGTGGAGAGAAAGTCTTCATTTTTTTTCGCTTGTGTCCTTTGCATATTGCGCCGTAACCATGGATAATCTTCATTGTTTAACTGGGTGCTTGGGTCAGCCTTGACTTTGAAGGGAGGAATTTCATGAAACTTTTCATAATCTTCAGACATGTCTATCTTTCCCTCCACTCCCACGATGTATCTTTTTCCTGAAAGAACTATGTGGCGGTTTGGCTCATCGTATATATGATGTATTCGCTTCCTTATCTTTTCTTTTTCTTGGTTTGGTAGACATGTCCTTCACATAGAAAACCTGCGCCACGTCATTGGCTACGACGAATGGTTCGTCTGTGTACCCAGGATTGTTCAGATCCACTATTTTCACTCCGTACTATGGTCTACCTATACCCCGCCTCCTGACAGATTGACCCATTTACACTGAAACAAAGGGACTTTAAAATCATGTCCATAGTCAAGTTCCCATATGTCCACTATGTAACCATAATATGTGTCATTTCCCCTCTTGGTTGCTGCATCAAAGCGGACACCACTATTTTGGTTGGTGCTCTTTTGATCTTGGACGATCGTGTAAAATGTATTCCTATTTATCTCGTATCCTTTGTAAGTCAATACAGCCGAAGATGGTCGCCTGGCCAACAAGTAGAGCTCATCTGAAATATTGTTGTCACCATGAGATGTGTTTGCAACCAACTACCGAAAGTCCTGATGTGTTCACATGTAATCCAGTCGTCACACTGCTCTGGGTGTTTGGAGTGCAGAATATTCTTGTGTTCCTTGACATACGGGGTCACCAAGGTAGAATTTTGTAGAACTGTGTGGTGTGCTTGAGACCAAGAATGCCCGTCCCTACATATTATTGTGTCTGCTCCTAGCGTGCCCTTTCCAGTCAGTCTCCCCTGATACCATGATTGAGGGAGACCAATCTTCTTCAGGTCATGAATGAAGTCTACAAAAAACCCAATGGCCTCCTATGTCTGATGGCCCATGGAGATGCTTCCTTCTGACCTAACGCGGTTATGAACATACTTCTTTAAGACTCCCATGAACCTCTCAAAGGGGAACATATTGTGTAAATACCGGGCCCAGAATGGTAATCTCGTCGACTACATGAACTAGGACGCGCGTCATGATATTGAAGAAGGATATTGGGAACACCAGCTCGAAACTGACAAGACATTGCGCCAAATCACTCCTTATCCTTGGTAGGATTTCTGGATCGATCACCTTCTGAGAGATTGCATTGAGTAATGCACATAGCTTCACAATGGCTAATCGTACGTTTTCCAGTAGAAGCCCCCTCAATGCAACCGGAAGCAGTTGCGTCATAATCACGTTGCAGTCATGAGACTTTACGTTCTGGAACTTTTTCTCTGCCAAATTTATTATTCTCTTTATAATCGACGAGAAGCCAGATGGGACCTTAATACTGAGCAGGCATTCAAAGAAGATTTCCTTCTCTTCTTTGGTAAGAGCATCGCTGGCAGGACCTTCATACTGCTTTGGAGGCATGCAATCTTTTTCGTGCACACACTGCTGGTCTTCCCATGCCTCCAGTGTATCTTTTGTCTTCCCATACACGCCCAATAAGCCTAGCAGATTCACGCAAAGATTCTTCATCACGTGCATCATGTCGATTGTATAGCGGACCTCTAGGTCTTTCCAATAGGGTAGGTCCCAAAATATAGATTTCTTCTTCCACATGGGTGCGCGTCCCTCAGCATCATTCGGAACAAATAGTCTGCCGGGACCCTTTCCAAAGATTACTTGTAAATCATTGACCATAGCAAGTATGTGATCACCAGTATGGACCGCGGGCTTCTTCCGGTGATCTGTCTCACCTTTGAAATGCTTGCATTTCTTTCGACGTTGATGGTTGCTCGGAAGAAATTGACGATGCCAAAGGTACACATTCTTCCTGCATTTGTCCAAATATATACTTCTGGTGTCATCTAAACAGTGTGTGCATGTGTGGTATACCTTGTTTGTCTATCCTGAAAGGTTACTGAGAGCAGGCCAATCATTGATGGTTACAAACAGCAACGCATGTAGGTCAAATTCCTGCTGTTCTTGCTCATCCCACACACGTACACCTTTTCCATTCCACAGCTGTAAAAGTTCTTCAACTAATGACCTTAGGTACACATCAATGTCGTTGCCGAGTTGCTTAGGGCCTTGGATGAGAACTGGCATCATAATGAACTTTTGCTTCATGCACAGTCACGGGCCAGGTGCTATGATTGTTGTTCTACTCCCCAAAATGATTAATGCCATCCGTGCTTAAACCAGACCATACGTTCCTTGCGTCACCTGAAAAGTCCGCCCACTTTCTTTTGATTTTTCTCCACCGGGACCCGTCAGCGGGTGCTCTCAACTTCCCGTTTTTCTTATGGTCTTCTCTGTGCCGTCGCATCAACCTTCATGCTTTCTTTTGGAACAAACGTTTCAACTGTGGTATTATAGGAGCACACCACATCACCTTGGCAGGAATCTTCTTCCTAGGGTGCTCGCCCTCGACATCACTAGGGTCATCATGGGTTATCTTATAGCGCAATGCACCACATACCGGGCACACATTCAAATCCTCGTACTCACCGCGGTAGAGGATGCAGTCATTAGGGCATGCATGTATCTTATGCACCTCTAATCCTAGAGGGCAGACTACCTTCTTTGTTTCATACGTACTCTCGGGCAATTCATTCTCCTTTGGAATCATATTCTTTAACATCAGCAAGTTTCCAAAACCCTTGTCAGATACAACATTCTCTGCCTTCCATTACAACAATTCTAGTGTGGTCCCCGGCTTTTTCTTGTCAGCTTCGCAATTTGGGTACAACAATTTGTTGTGATCCTCTAACATGCGATCGAACTTCAACTTATCCTTTTCACTTTCGCATTATCTCTTTGCATCAACAATGAGCCGGCGAAGATCATCATCGGGCACATCGTCTGGTTCCTCTTGATCTTCAGCTTCCCCCATTGCAGCATCATTGTATTCAGGGGGCACATAGCTGTCATCATCCTCTTCTTTTTCATTGTCTTCCATCATAACCCCTCTTTCTTCGTGCTTGGTCCAAATATTATAGTGTGGCATAAAACCCTCCTCAAGCAGATGGGTGTGAACGGTTTTTTGGTTAGAGTAAGACTCCGTATTCCCGCATTTAGGGCATGGACAACACATAAAACCATTCTGCTTGTTTGCCTCAGCCACTTCGAGAAAATTATGCATGCCCTTAATGTACTCGGAGGTGCGTTTGTCACCGTACATCCATTGCCGGTTCATCTGCGTGCATTGTATATAATTAAGTGTGTCAAAAACCATTACAGAACATCATGAATAGAGAAGTGACCAAGTAAATAGAATTTCATCATCACATTAAAACCAAAGCACAGTAGTGATGAAATGTTATTACTGAAAAAATAAATACATAAAGTTCATACATATATAGTTCTCATTGAACAACATATAGCTCTCTAGAGCATCTAATTAAAGCATATATTGAAACTATGTAAAACATTTCAATGCAACAACAAATGCAATCATAATTGCAACTAAGGTAACAATTGATCCAACGGCATAATGATACTAAGCCTCAATATGAATGGCATATTTTCTAATCTTTCTAATCTTCAAGCGCATTGCATCCATCTTGATCTTGGGATCATCCACGACATCCGCAACATGCAACTCCAATCTCATCTTCTCCTCCTCGATTCTTTTCAATTTTTTCTTCAAGTAATTGTTTTCTTCTTCAACTAAATTTAACCTCTCGACAATAGGGTCAGTTGGAATTTCCGGTTCACATACCTCCTAGATAAAAGCATTTATGTCATGTTGGTGGGCATAATTGTCATAAATACTAAAATAACCAAATAGTAATAAAAGATAATATATACCACATCTGAATCATACACAGGACGAGGGCCGATGGAGGGGGATACCAAAATCATCGCACTATATAATAACAAACAATTATAAAAGTAAGAAAATTATACAGGTATCTATCTAAATCATACAAGTAAGAACTTTTTTCTTTTAGGAAGAAGATAAGAACAAGAGGCTCACCACGGTGGTGTCGGTGACGATATCGGCACGGGGGATCAACAGCGGTGAGGACGGGGAGGGGACAGGACTGACAGCCAAACCTAGACAAATCTTGAGGAAAATGGAGCTTGGATAAGGAGCTTCGAGAGCAGAAATCTTAAGTGTGGCTCGGGCATTTTATCAGACACATCATGTGCATAGGAGGTGAGCTAGAGCACCACAATGCTCTCCCACAGCCGGCCAAAAAAACAGAGCGATAGCTTTGCTCGCGGGCACACTACTACGGAAATGCTTATACACAGGAGCTCACCGGTAGCGCTTTTTACAACAAAACGCTGCTGCTAAATAACGGTAGTGCTTGTGCCCGAAGAGCACTGCTACTATGCATATAGCAGTAGCGCTTTGTCTACAAAACACGCTGCTTAAGTAATTGCCATAACCGTTGCAGGCCGTGTAGGCATACTAGTAGCGCTCATAAGCAACAAGCACTACTGCTATTGTACGTAGTAATAGCGCTGTCGTCTAACCAGCGCTACTGCTAAATAGCAGTAGCGGTGAGTTCTTAACAACGCTACTACTACAATTACCTTATCCACACCCGCACATCCCTCTCACTCTCCCCTCACACACTCTCATTCACCCACCGTACTATTCCGTCGCCTGCCGTCGCCGCCGTCGCCCGCTGTCGCCCCCAACATATCTGCCTCCCTCCCTCCTCCTTTCACCGCCCTCCTCTCTCCCTCCTCCCACGGCCGTCCTCTCGCGCCGGCGACCGTCGCTCCTCCCTCCTCTCCCTCGTACGATAGCCGCCCTGTTGCCTGCACCCTCCTCTCTGCTCCCTTCGTCCCCAGTCGCCCGAAGCCCTCACTCCTCCCTCTTCCTCCTCCTCCCACTGCCCTCCTCTCTTAAAAATTAAGGTATAAATTTTTTTAGTAAAAGATTTAGTAGTAGAAATTGTTAGGTAGAGAAATATTTATGCTATGTGAGATTATTTTAGTAAATGTACGTTTTCTGAATAGAATTGAAAAAATAAGTAAATGTAGGTCTGTTGAATAGAATAGGAATTTTTCTAAGTTATGTGAAATTAGTGCATTTTTCTATGGTTCAAGAAGTAGACAATAGGTAGAAAAATGAGGATAAGAATGTTCTTTGGGTTTAGGAAACAAATTGCAGACAATTGAAAATTTTATTTGGAATCAAATTGGATATTTATTTGATAGCTTATGGAGTTTCACTAAGTCCTAAGATGACAATAATAATGTTTTTCTTTATATTTTGTTTTTGAAGAAATCAAGGAGCCCCTGCATCATCCCCGCCGTCGTCCCCGTCACCGACCCCCTCCGACCTCGATCAAGGTGAGACCAGCCACCCCATGTTGTTAATTTAATTTAAATATTTTAGGTGTTTAATCTTAGAATAATAGAGTATGAACCCTAGTTTTGATCGAATCATGTTCAAAACGTAGGTTTTTAATTAGGTATAGTTAATAGAATTTGGTGTTTTAGGTGTATTTAATAGAATTCTAGGTTGGTTCGTTTTGAAGTGGACATGTCATATTCTGAACATGACACATTTGTTATTATTTTTTAGTTCAAGCAATTATCCATGCATCGACGTCAACGATGCCTATCCCACATCCTCGTCGTCGACTCGACGGAGGAGGCCTGCTTGATCAGAGGGGCCATGTCCGGGACTGGGCTCCGCCGGGCTGGTACTGGGAGGTGCTACCTTCCAGGGGCGTAGCTTGGTGAGGAGCCAGCCCGTCGTTGACCCGAACCTTCTTTGGTGGCGGTCGCATGGGCCAGTGACGGTGCGGAGGCTTGAGGACCCCACGGAGGTTGTACGTCATCATGTCAGCGAGGAGGATGAGCACGTCCGTCGCTACATGATTGCGTTGGAGGGCAGGTTCTCCAATACCTTGCAGGTTCTTCAGAGATCTCACTGGAGCTATGATCATGTGATGGTTCCTTCTCTTTGGGTGTCCACCGCCCGCGCCGATACCCGTCATTCGCTAGGGTTTTAGCTGTATTAGTGATGTTATATGTATGATACTATTCGAGATGTATTAGTGATAATATTCAATGATGTACGGACAAAAGAGATGATTTAGTTTTGCTTATTGAGTGCATGCTAATTTGAATAATAATTTATTTTACATTTGGTTTTGCTTATTGAATTCTCAAATTGGAAAACTATTCCTACTTCGAATGCTCAAATTGGAGAGCACTATGCTTATAGGGTTTTTGTTTTTGCAGAAATCAAGGTGCCCCTCCATCATCACCGTCGCCGTCCCCATCACCGACCCCCTCCGACCTCAAGGTGAGACCTACCAAATCTCCATGTCAATATAAGTCCTATAATACATTTTGAAATGTTATATATACATATTTTTTGATCCATTGTAATGCCATGACCATCAAGTTTGAATGCTCATATGATATAGATATAAACATGTATATCTTGTGTTGCTCAAATAGGATATGTGCTTGCCCAAGTGGCCGGCCATGTTTGTTACACCTCCGAGTGGCCTATGTTTTGCCGGAGTGTTAATTAATTTCCGTTTCGGCAAATTTCAGGCGCTCGATATGTCCTCTTTTAGCAAAGGTCATGCTGGATTTTTCTGTGAATTCTGGCATGACTTGTGCTAGAATATGTAGGAAATATCGAGTGGCCTGGATTTTCTAGAAAAATAATTAAATGCCATTTCGGGTTGACTTTAAGTCTGTCGAGGCTCCATCACCAACGGTCCAAAAATCAGTGAGGGAGTGTATCCACCATATATCAGAGAGGACGAAGAATCCCGACTATTGTCATGGTGGTCGTTTCTCCTTCTTCTCTGGGTGCTAGACCTTTGTTATGCACTAGGGGAAGGAGGAGTAACGACCATCACCGACGGTCGCAGATGTCAGAGAAGAATCAGTGAGTGAGAGTCTCCACCACATATGAGAGGACGAAAAATCCCGACTGTTGTCGTGGGGGTTGCTTGTCCTTCGTTCCCGTGTGCCAGACATTTTCGTGTAGTGCACTCGGGTACGATAGGAGGAGGGATCATCACCAATGGTCGAATGTATACACCATGCGAGCTTAGAGTTTTCAATAAAAAGACTCGGCAGACCGATAGTCAACCCGTGATGAATAATAATGATCTAATTTAGTTTTGGTAGTACATATATTGAATTGTACAAGTTTAATTTTTGATTTACAAACCTAGGAAATGTCGTTATCGGACGACGAAAGTCTCCAGTGGGAGTGCGACTAGTGCAACGATGACCAGGGTCTGTGCGACAGGCCTCACCTGGACGAAGGTCGGCACTTCAGCATTAAGCTCCAGGAGACCTTCAATGTTGAAACGGTACACAACAGCGACAAGTGTTTTTTTCGTAAATAAGCATGACTTCAACTATTTCAACGTGTAATTTTATCTTTTACAATTTGAGTAGCTTATGTCATGCCATGCAAGACGCTATGTCTTGGAGAGGATTTATTTTGAAGACGATGGAAATTTTGAAACAAACAAAATTCACCTAAGGACCCATCATGGTATGGATTTTGAAGTAAATTTATACAATTCTGAGAGTGTAACCCATTTTGGTTGCACAAATTGGGAAGCACTTTGCAAGATGTATGGTTTCTATGAGGGTATGCTTGTCACCATGGATCTTGGTGATCCTGACATCGACCAAGACAATATGGACATTTGGTTCCTTGTTGATATGCTTCCAGTTCTACCACTATGTGAGTTTCTCAAACATAGTTATTAACTAATGTATATTGTTTATTTCAAAGTAGTTGACAACAAATTTCCATTGACAGCTTATTTTCATTCTTCAAACAATGTGCGGAAGATGGTAGACAGAACCTACTACACCGATGGCTCTGAGTTAACTTATCAGAAGAAAAATCATCTGGTCGCATTTTGTACTGAGCTTGAGAATTACAATATCTATTATCAAACTCCTCCATGTTATGGTCAATACATGCCACTAGTGCACGTGTTGAACTACGGTAACATCCATGGAGATACCATGCACTACTAGGGAAAACCTTATACACAGAACTTTAGCAGTAGCGTGTGTTAATAAAGCACGCTGGTGCTAAGTAGCAGTAGCGCGCTGGTGTAAACGGCGCTACAGATACAGTTGTAGCAATAGCGCGGGTGAAGATAAAAGCGCTACTACTAACATTCCCACGGTTTAGCCGATAGGCTACACATAGTAGTAGCGATCTACGTCAAACCGCGCTACCGCTACTTGCTTTGTAGCAGCGCGTTTACGCTGAAAGGCGCTACTGCTAAACGAAATAAAATTAAATGGAAAGCAAATAGAAAAGTAAATTAAAATGAAAGAAATAGAAAAAGGTGAAAGAAAAAAATAAAATGTAAAGAAACATAAATGAAAAGGGGGAAAAAGAGAAAGGAATAGCAGTAGCGCGTATCGAGGAACACGTTGTAGCTAACTTAGTAGCATCACACTTCCTGGAACGCGCTACTGCTACTTCTGACTTAACCGCGTGGTTCGTTCCTCCCCACGGCCACTTCCCCCAAATCCAACTCCTCCTCTATCGCCGCCGCCGTTGCCGGTTGGCCGCCGCGCGCTCACCCGTCACTCTTCGCACACCGTCAACGCCGCCCCCGACCCCGGATTCGACGCCGCCCCCGACCCCGACCTCGATGCCGCCCCCGACCTCGACGCCGCCCCCGACGCCGACCTCGACACCTCCCTCCACCGCGCGCCCGAGCCCCGACCTCGACCTCGATGCCGCCTGCCCCTCCCTCACCGCAGGCACCCGAGGTGAGCCCCCTGCTCCTCCCCCTCCCCTACATTTGCCTAGGGTTCTTCAAATTTTAGTTGCATCAAATTAGTTAGGGTTCATCTATGGGTGGAAACAAATCGGATGCGGATGTTATCATATATGAATGCGGCTCGGATGTTTTCTTAGATGATGAATAAACATTATTGTAATGCATAACAATTTGTAATATTAATCATAAAACGAGTAAAATTTGACCACTTATGTCACATTCCACCCCTAGGTTCATCAAATTAGATGGTAATTAGGCAGTAGTTCCTAGGTACTTATTAGTTAGTAAGAACTAGGTACTAATTTATTTTTATTTATAGTAAGTTTATTTTAAGTAAGAACTAGTTGAATTAATAGAACTAGTTGAACATGTCACATTTGTTGTTATTTTTTTAGTTAAAGCAATTTTTCCCGCATCGACGTCGATGATGCCTATCCCGCATCCTTGTCGTCGACTCGGTGGAGGACACCTTCTTGACCAGATGGGCCATGTCCGGGACTGGGCTCCGCCGGGCTGGTACTGGGAGGCGCTACCTGCTGGGGGCGCAGCTTGGTGAGGAGTCAGCCCATCGTTGACCCGAACCTTCTTTGGTGGCGGTCGCGTGGGCCAGTGACGGTCGAGAGGCTTGAGGACCCCGCGGAGGTGGTAACTCACCGTTTCAGCGAGTAGGACGCGCACGTCCATCGCTACTTGGTTGCGCTGCAGCTCAGGTTCCCCAATACATGGCAGGTTCTCCAGGGATCTCACTGGAGCTATGATCCTGTGATGGTTCCTTCTCTTTGGGTGTCCACCGCCCGCGCCGATACCCGTCATTTGCTAGGGTTTTAGTTGTATTAGTGATGTTATATGTATGATACTATTCGGGATGTATTAGTGATAATATTCGACGATGTACGGACTCAAGAGAGATTAACTTTTGCTTATTGAATGCATGCTAATTTGAAGACTTATTTATTTTGCAATTTGGTTTTTCTTATTGAATGCTCATGTCAATATGAGTCCTATAAGGTATTCTGAAATGTATATCTTGTGTTTTTTTGAGAGATCAGATAGTGGGAGAGGCTCCCACTGTGTTTGTATTACTCAAAAACAGAATACAATGTACATGGTGCAGTTATAGGGTGCTTATCCTCCACTTTTGGAGGGATTAGCAGCTACTTTTTTTTGTTGGAGAAGTCAAGGAGGTTCTAAGTTTTGTACAAAGGAGAGAATAAAGTCTCTCTTATCGGTTCTAGTTCTATGTTGGAGAAGGCTAAAATCATGCTTAAAATGCTCAAGCCAAGAAAGCAAAGTTGGGGTGATGCTTCTGAAGTGCTTGTTATTCCTCTCTTTCCAGATACTACAAGCTTCCTGTAAGAATACTTCCATGACCATGGGCTTGTTCCAATTTTTTGCTGCGGGACTAATCCATTGAAGTCTGGATCCAGAGACTTGCCATGTGATCCCAAGGATGGACCAACATTGTTTACTGAAAGGGCATTGAAAGACCATGTGTTCCACGTTCTCTTCAATTTGTTGACCACATAAGAGGCAGTTGAAGTCATCTCCAATGTTGTAGTGCCTCCTCTTGAGCATGTTGCATGTGTTTAGGCGGTCAGAGAGCAGTAGCCACCCAAACACTTTGATTTTCAACGTCGTCTTCGCTGCCCATAGCCATTGATACGATTGGTGTGCGTGCACATCCCTAAAGTAGAACTTGTAGTATCTGTTTGCCTTGTATTCCATTGATCCCTAGCAGTATGTCCAGGTGTCATGGGGGGTCGGGTCTACATTGTTGCCAAGATGGATCACATTTTGTTGCAGCTCACGGAGTTCTTGTAGCGCTTGAACTGAGAGTGGAAGGTGAAACGTTTCATGCAGTGATGTGGATCCCAAGAAAGTTTTAACTGATATATCCTCATTTTTTGCGTAGGAGAATGCGCGTGGGTTCGTTTTTCATCCAGTGTGGCATCCAACCACAGATCCTTGCACATAAGTACCATGGTGCCATCATGGACATTTGCTTTTGATATACCTCTATAAATCGGGGCGAGCTTCAGGACATCCCTCCACCAGAAAGATCCGCATGGCTCCGTGGCATGGGGGATCTTGTTTGTGTAGTAAGTCGACCATATGAGCTCAACCCATGGCACATTGTGTCTGTTATAGAATTTATGTAGGTACTTGAGGAGGAAAGCTTCACTTTATATGCGCAGATTTATTATACCAAGTCCACCGCACTGCTTTGGCTAGCACACCATGCTCCAGGCCGCAAGCGAGTTACATTTGTCCCCTTGTTCTGTCTTCTTTGTCCACAGCCATTTCATTCTTAGTTTGTCGAGAAGTTCTAAAATCTTTGGTGGCAGTTTGAGAGTCCACAGAGCAAAGATAGCTAGTGACCTGATCATTGTATTGAGGAGTGAGAGTTTGGCCCCATAAGACATCAAGGCAAGTGTGCTTGTCATCCGTCTTTCCATCGTGCAAACTAGCGGCATGAGATCTTGAACCGAGGGCTTGTTTGTCCCAAGTGGTAACGCTAGGTAAGTGAATGGCATGGATCCAACTTTGCAGCCAAAGATAGTGGATAGCTCATTGTAGCAGCTCGCATCACAGTTGATTGGGATTAGTGTGGACTTGTGGAAGTTTATCTTCAGCCCAATGGAGACAACATAGTCAGAAAGAATGTCTTTAATCGTTCTAGCTTGATCAGGGCAGGCGGGAAGAATGATGATCGTGTCGTCCGCGTATTGGATCACAGGGTATTCAAGTTGATTATGTCATGGGAACAGTAGATGGATTCTTCTTTGTCTGAAGGCATCATTGATGGCAGCTTGTAAGAGGTTAGCCGCAAGCACAAAAATCAACGGAGAGAAAGGATCTCCTTGGCGAACCCCATAATTACAGAGGAATTGTCTGCCTAGGACACCATTTAAAAGCACCGCTGACTTGCCCGAGGAGAAGATGCATTTAACCCAGCGAAGCCACCTATTATCAAAGCCCATGTGTTCCATAATCATAAGCATTACATCATGTTCAATCGTGTCAAATGCTTTGGCGAAATCCAGTTTTAGAAGGATGATCTTTTCCTTGGAGGCTTGGCACTGATGGATATACTCGAACGCCCAAGCCAAATAGTCATGTATTGATCGGCCTTTTAGGAAGCCATATTGATTTCGATGGACAGTTTTAAGTATGAGTTTTTGGAGTCTGTTTGCAAGTAGTTTGGTGAGAATCTTGAGACAACAGTTTAGCAATGTGATGGGTCTGAAATCAGTGACTGTCTCCGGGGACCGAACCCTAGGAATGAGTGTAATAAACCCCTCATTAATACTCTCAAGATTGAGTCCCCCCTTATAGAACTGGTTGCAAAGCTCATAAAAGTCCTCCTTAATAACATCAATCTCCTCCTTGGTGAAGGGAACAGTAAGTTGATCCAGTCTCTCCACTTTTTTGATGATGTTTTGCAGGTTAAATTTCATTTGGAACTCTCCTGACTTGCCTAGTCTCTCTATAAAGTTTGGTATATGACAGCCTCCTTGCCGGCGTGATCTTCTACCACCGTACCATCTGAAATTTTAAGTGTTTGTATTGTGTTCCGCCTGTATCTCTTAGAGGCCAAAGCTTTCAAAAAGCAATATCCCCTCCGTGTAGACCCGAGCGTCCGTTTCCCCCCTCCAGGTGCCGGCGGCAGAGCCGTCCCTGAGTCGGGCCACACCTCGGAGAAGCGTGTTGCCTCTTCAGACATGCCACCACAACACCCCGCATGTATGAGGACCTGGTGCGACGCTCCTGTGGCATTGCTACCCCTAGGGCCCCCGTCCCGCCTAACCCTGGAGCGGTTGACCACGAGATCTAGCCCTTTGACTTTCCACGGACGGGCTTTGACCGGTGGACCGCTCCACCTAGTTGTGTTAGGTCAGCCCATAGGGACACCTGGGAGCAACATCCGGGCCAAACCCACAGCAAGATCCCCTCCGTGTAGACCCGACGCGTCCGTTCCCCCCCCTCTAG
>NC_057801.1:810923565-810924558 GCF_018294505.1 Triticum aestivum
AGCGGTGGCACCGTCCGTGAGGGTGGCCACATCTCGGAGACGCATGCTGCCTCTTCAGACATGGCACCACACCACACCGCATGTATGAGGGCCCGGTGCGATGCTCCTGTGGCATTACTACCCCCCATGGCCCCCGTCTAGCCTAACCCTGGAGCAGTTGTCCACGAGATCTAGCCCGTTGACTTTCCACGGACGGGCTTTGACCGGTGGACCTCTCCCCCCACCCTCGGTTGTGTTAGGTCAGCCAATAGGGACACCTGTGAGCAACATCCGGGCCAAACCCACAGCAAGATCCCCTCCGTGTAGACCCGACGCGTCCGTTTCCCCCTCCAGGTGCCGACGGCGGCGCCGTCTGTGAGGGGGGCCACACCCCGGAGATGCTTGCCGGGCGTTTGCAACCGCCACAACACTTCCAGAGTTGTGAGAGGCCCCGTACGCAAGATTGGCGGCATTCTTTCCCCGGAGGCCGCCGGCCACAGTCGTAGACACGCGAAGAGCAATCCGCGTAGAGGGAAGTGTTCATATACTTCTCCATCACCAAAAATTATGGAAAATTACCATCAGTCCTATAGCACATGTGCCCACGTCGTGTAAAAACTCATGATTTTATCGCGCTCCGAGTATTTAATAATATTCACGCCGCACCGTTACCGCAGAACGTCTACTACTGTGTCACCGCCGTCCGTGAGGAGGGACACACCACGGATACGTGTGCCGCCTCTTCAAACATACCACCACACCACCCCGCATGTATGAGGCCCCGGTACGACGCTCCGGTGGCATTGCTACCCCCAGGGCCCCCGTCCCGCCTAACCCTTCAGTGGTTGACCACGAGATCTAGCCCTTTGATCTTCCACGGACGGGCTTTCACCAGTGGACCTCTAAACCAGGTTGTGTTAGGTCATCCCATAGGAACACCTGGGAGCAACATCCGGGCCAAGCCCACAGCAAGATCCCGTCCGTGTAGATCCGACGCGACCGTTTCCCCTCTTC
>NC_057801.1:810924741-810946260 GCF_018294505.1 Triticum aestivum
GGCGCCGTTCGTGAGGGGGTTCACACACTAGAGACGCGTTTGCCACTTCAGACATGCCACCACACCTTCTCGCATGTATGAGGGCCCTGTGCGACGCTCTGGTGGCATTGCTACACCCAGGGCCCCCGTCCCGCCTAACTCTGGAGCGGTTGACCACGAGATCTAGCCCTTTGACTTTCCATGGATGGACTTTGACCAGTGGACCTCTCCACCCAGTTGTGTTAGGTCAGCCCATAGGAACAATTTGGAGCAACACCCGGGCCAAACCCACAGCAAGATCCCGTCCATGTAGACCCAACGCGACCGTTTCCCCCTCCGGGTGTCGGCGGCGGCGCCGTCTGTGAGGAGGGCCACACCTTGGAGATGCGTGTCGCCTCTTCAGACATGCCACCACACTACTCGGTTGTGGTAGGTCATCCCATATATAGAAACACTTGGGAGCAATGTCCCCTCCGTATAGACCCGATGCGGCTGTTCCCCCCTCCAGGTGCCGACCGGCGGCGCCGCCGTCCGTGAGGGGGGTCACACCCCTCCATATAGAACCGAAAAATAATGTATGTATGCTTATATTAACGCATGCTACATGTAAGTTAATCAAATAATAATACGTAAAAAACATAAAAAATTGTTATGCAAAAAAATATAGATATGACAGCATAGCTGCGGCCAGGGCAGATGGATGGCGCGCCGCGGACCGATGACGTGTCATCTATGCCGACGGCCGCCCGTCTCCGCCATCAGCATAGATTCGACGACGTTAGCCGCCCTTCACGAGCGTGGTCTCCGGGCCCGCTGCTATGCCGACGGCCCGTGTATGCCGACGGGAGCTGTAGGCGTAGCCAGGGCTAAGCCGACGGTTGTTCTTTGTCGACGGGGGCCGTCGGCGTAGCAGGGGATAGCCCGACGGCCATTGTATGCGAACGTCCTGGACCTAGCTGTCGGCATAGCATGGAGTAGGCCGACGGGGGCCGTCGGCATATGTTTGGCCGTCGGCATCGAGCCCTGTTCCGTTAGTGCGCACGACCTTGCTGCGGCCGTGGTCACAAATGGTCTGCTCCGAGCCTCCGACCTCACCGTGAACACGGCGTGCCTCCTGCTCTAAACCTACCTCCTGAATTACGTCGAGGATGTCTATGAACCTTGTTGGCGGCGTTAGGTTAGCTTTATAGTGTGTCGAGTCTGTATCTTATCCGGTAGCAAGATTCTTTCCTAGTTGTATACGATACATGATGGAAATGGACATGGGCTTGTATGAACTTTAAAGGAAAGAAGAATCGGCGAAAGGCATTACCGAGAAAAAAATAGATGCACATTAGGATCTTATTAGAAAACTTATGATTTTTTTTCTATAGAGCGGCCTTTTGAATCTCAACCGTCCATCTTTATGGTTAACACAAAATCAATGGATATAAAGGGATGATTTGTGGAGAACTATGAAAGCTTCCGTCCTTTATTATTACTAGATGACTCGTTGCGCCAATGGCGCAAAGGCCGAGAGGGAGCCAAGTATTGTGAGAATATTTAGACACTCAAGTCGAAAATCAAATGTGGCCAACACTCCCGCATCCTCTGCTTGGAAGACGCCTTTTCTCACCGGATCTAACATAGATAAATGATTCTTCAAGAGCAAATTTCAAAGAAAATATAAAGGATGGAAGGCTTTAAGTTGTACTATTGAGACCATACCACCATATCTTCTTTTAGTTTCTTTGGAAATCGAAAGGTATAAGAGGATGGTACATGTGAGAAGCTGTGAATCCACAACAAAAAACTAAACTAACTTCCAAACAAACATTTCAAGTTTGGAAGCCACAAAGAAGCAGCCCAGATCTCTCGTTGTAGTGCAGGTTCAAGAAAATGGGCCGAATGACCATCACAGCAACATGTAGAAGCAGCAAAAATATAGGCTTGGTGTGTAACTGATCATGAAAGATAGTTTGATCAGTTTCTCCATTGTTGGCTTATACTGAGCAAGAACATCAGCCTGCAGAGAAGAAAAATGGAGGACTGCTTTATTCTGCGGTACATCCACAATACTACAGCAAATAAAGTAGTTAAATATGCGCTAAGATGTAAGACCTTTTAGATCACTATTTTAGTGATGTAAAAAGTAAGCGGTGATCTAAAAGCTCTTGTATTAGTTTAAAGTGGGAGTACTTAATAAGACTGTAAGCCAGTACATCAAAGTAATGCCGGCTTCCCATTGATTTGATCAAACCAATATGACAAAGGGAAGGTGAAACTTCAGAAGACCATATAAATTGAAAGCGATGTCTTAATTTAAAACTCTGGAATGAAGTAATAAACATTAAGTCTGAATGTTGTCACTAAAAAAGCATAAAAAAGGCAGACCAGCCAGCAGTGCATCATAATTAGTGGTTCATCATGGGCAAACCAGGCAGTAGTAGCCTAATAACTTAGACGGAAAAAATGCAAGAAGTCAAAGCACAAGGTGGGAAATAGGACCGAGCATTGATAGGTAACCAAATAATGAAGGAATATCCCCAGAGGATGCAAGAAGTGAGAGAGGAGCACCTAGCAGAGGTTTGTGGACTACCTATTTATGCCACACCATATCCACATCCCTAGCACTTGACGTACTTGCTGCTATTGCCATCTCTACCTTATTTCCTCCATTGCCGGTTCGTGGACTACCTCTTCAGGACACGCCGAATACATCCTCTCCTTCACCAGCTGGTAGTCTCGCCCTTCAATCATGCCACTAACAAATAAAAAGAGAAAACTATGATCAAGTTGATAAGTCTTACGACTATATGTGAGGAAAGCAAATAATTCATGCTTGTCAATACCATAGTGTACAATTCTAGCAGAAAGCACATCATCGTTCTGGAAGAAAATAGGTGGAAGCATAAGAAAGCAATTAAACAATCTCTTCAGAGGCACTCACATGGTAAAATCCAAAACATCGAAAGCAATATATTATTTTTGCGAAATGTACAGGATTCAAGAAACTGAGTACCATCAAAAGTAGTCTGCTATCCATATCCATAACTCCAATTCTTACATACTTGCTAAAAGTTTTATTGGTTGAGATCATTTTTGGATCACCCACCAGCAAGTATGCATGATTCATATGTGAAGAGAAACTGACAATTACAACCAATAACCAATTAGCCAACACATGAAAAACTATCCTAAACCACTATGACTAGTATTCACCAATACCATAGATGATAGCACTATGCTATCAGTTTCTTCATGATTCACCATATAAAAAGATTATACCTCTTCTACATAGCAGCACAAGACGTTTACACAAGGAAGGAAAAGAGTAAGTTTAATTTCTTTTCACCTATTTCTTATCAATGGAGATGGAAAGTGCTCTAGTCTATTTTTAATGTTTTATCTTGTCCACCTATTTGTAGATAGGCCTTTTTGTAACATGACAACCTGAAATTTATTAAGAGACATGAAACTTTTATTATATGATCGAAAGAACAAAAGTTAGTAAATATTTGTTACAAGTACCTGGCAGGAACAAGTGCAGCCTCAGTCTTTTTCAGAAGGCTAGTACATATTACAAACCAGGAAACGATTGTTGAAATATGTGCTATGATGCAGTTTCTGAAACACGGTTTCATGGTTGGCCATGATAAGTGTCAAATGTTTTCTCCTTTTTATTCGGGGTCCATTAGGGTCATAGCTGATGGTACCTTATAAACAAAATTTTCAGAACAGATTGCAGCTTGTATAAGATAGACAGGTTTAGTTAGTATCATATTTAATCGAAAAGCAAAATAATCATTTAACTATTTACATGTCTAGATCCAAGGTTTGAGAAATCAATAAAGTGCCCTCCCTAGAAATCACAGTGGAAGCAAGTAAATAACCCAAGCTTGGTGTCGCACCACAATAAAGAGGATCATAAAGGAAAAAAATAGAGGGTCATACAGAATAATCAGGAATCTGTACACACAGCTTACTACAGTTTACTCATGCTTCAGAATCAATCAACATGCTTAATGCCGCACCACAATAAGTAGCACATGGATATTCTAACTCACAGGACAACCTATATAATGTCATCTTGCCTTGCATTTGCCCTCTCATTGCATCGACCACCAAGGTAACATAAAAAAGCACGCCAACCAAGATAAACCAAATCATGGACTTGGACAGGAAAATCAAAGAGAGGGAAAACCTATGGATGGGTTAGATAGCAAGTCGCTCGCGAGGGCGCCCAGGTCTAGCCGACAACACCCGGCCCCACACACAGTTCGGAAGCACTCTAGCACATAATCAGATGGCATGAAAGTACCAACAACGACCAACCAAACCGAATAATCCACATGAATGGTTGTGAATGAAGGCAGAATCATATGCATCTCACAACTAACAAATTTAACTGATAATTCAAGATACTAAAGATCTGCTCTACATTTTCGACAGTGAAAATAGTAAAGATCTCGAATGCAATAAAACAACAAGGAAGCAAACAAGTTGCACATGATTTAAATTACGTCGCGTAACTTCTAAAGTTTTCCCCTTATATGACAACCTTCTTCCCAGCAAGAGTCATTACAGTATTTAGATATCTTGTATAAAAAAGATCAAGAACTAAAAACTACATTCGGCAAGACATCCTCTCTACAAAAGGAAATTCCCAGAGCAAACGTTAGCCGATTCAGTGCATATCTCCAAGGCTCATGTAAGGGAATTGTCAAAAAGGAGTGAACTGGATTGGAAGGAGCTGCAATACCTAAGGATCGGTTGGAGACTGCGAGGTCGACAAGGACGCCTATCAAAGCATGTTTCTTTTGTCATAAGCTTTTATTTTACTTCGTCATGAAGCTGTGAAAAAAGCCATCTCGGTATGAGCTTTCGAGATTTAAACCAACCATTTTCATGAATAAAGTAGTTGCTTCAGTTCTGTTGGGCCGTATCATATAACAAAGAACAGAACAAAATAGAAGTTTCTCTACCAATGTTGTAATTGTCTTGAGTAAATGGAAGTTAAGATAAATGAGAGTCCTTGAGGCAAACACAAATTAAAAAATCAGCCACCGCAATCCTCAATGTCCGTTGTTCCTCTCTCTATGGCCAGGCATTAAAACCAAAACAGCCTAACCAGCCCACATTAAAGCAAAAATGGAAAACATGACATCCTCTATTATAGAATTAAGAAAAATATGCTCTCCGGGGATAGATTGGTTCACCTTGAGGTACGGAATAATTCGAACTCCTACAAAACATTACATTGTTTGCTTTAGTATATGACCCGTTCAATCTGAAAAGTATTCAAAATTTTCATCCAAATCCTTGCAATTCTTCCTACTGTGTTGAGCTTGTAACAGTGATATTAGTATAAGAATTTTATTCTCTTTCTCTAGCTAGAAATCTCCAATCTGAAGTTTCAAGACACTGATCAAAGTATATTATGTCAGAAAAGAAACTCATTCCACTATGGATATAATTATTTGGCTCACACTTGTAAATCAAGCAAGGAAGGAAGCGAACCTGATGGTGTTGGTGTATTGCGGCTCAGGCCAGTGTGCTCGACTTGCCGCTGCGTGTTGTTGGCTTCGCGCCACAAGACTCACCATGTCCTGACCAGTGCAACACATATAAGATCACCCTCATAACTCAAGAGAAGTAGGGAAGTATGTAACTAACAAAAAAAACAGATGTAGCAAGTGCAAGGTAGGCTTAGTGGTGCTTAGAGCTTACTTCAACTTTATACCAAAGGATGTACACCGGTCATCTTCCTCGCTGGTCCCAGACATTGCCGCATGCCACCCTTCGAGAAGACAGTAGAGGGATGATTCTTCAACTGAAGATGAAGAAATGAAGGAAGAGCAAAAATTTACCTGAGCATTGGACCGGCGTCATTCATGGATGGAGCTTGGAGGAACCCTCTTCTCCACTTCTCTCGATCCACTGCCGCTATTACTGCCTCGCACCATGCATCCGAGCCTACATAAGGAAAATGGCCCTCAACACCTGAACAACACACGGGGCGCAAAACTGGGCATACAGAAAAAGGTGCATCAATCAAATATCTGCAGAGATGCATAGCAGGAAATGCACATACAACTTCATGGTTTTTTATGGATGAAAATACCAACATCTAGACCTAAACATCACCCAAGGATTATACATTTCAAAATATAGAGCAGAGAGGCTATCAACAGTTGTATTCTAAATCTCTTGACATCACAATTCATGCAAGAAAAATGGACAAAATAAGACACTGCAAGCAAATGTGCACCAAATTATGAGCAAAGAAACTGATAATTAGAGCAGATTACTCCGCTTGCCCTTCTCACCGGCCTGCTCCTTCCCCCTGACATCGGCCTCCTCCCCCTCCCCTGTAGCTCCTTCCCCGTGTCATCGGCCTCAATTGCATGAAGAAAGTATTATGGTGGTGGAAATAAGCAGAAGATAGTCTTCTTCTGGGATCTGCAATAATACTCCCTTAGGAAGAACTGCAAGATACAAGGCATACATACTCAGATGAGAGAGCAGATCTGCGGGCTAAGCATTTCTTGTAAGGTGAACTGAAGTAACGCATGAATGTACCTCGAGGAAGACGACCTCAGAATGAACCCGTCGCTACCCTTCGCCTCCAACAAACACCGCATCAACAGATTGATTGGAATATCAATTCCTAAAAGGCATGATCATAGAAAAGGGATTTATCAGCAGACGTATACTGATTCCAATGATGGGCTTCTATATGAAACCAAATTTTAAATATACTGAAATCTTTTGCATCAGATTAAAATTAGCAAAAAAAAATGATGGTAAATCTAATATCATATCCAAATACAACTTTGTGCTCAGCAGCACCTACAATCTAAGGCGGCTAATCCATCAAAGAACGTATATACATTACCTACAATCGAACGCAGCTGATCCATCAAAGAACGTATATACAGGAAAGGCTAATCTAAAACAAAGTCTAAAAGGTAAACTAAACCTGCATCCAGTTGATAGAAAATAAAAACAATCTACAACTTAGTGTGTAAATTATGAAAAAAATACAGGGAATGATGGGGGCAGAAGGTTGCAACCGGCCTGGAGATGGACACCATGCCACCACTGAAACTCAGTGTAGGAATCAAGTGCAACCCAAACACTATGTGCATAATTAGAAGAAAAAAAGGAAGTATGAGCCCAGTTCACCATGGGAAGATGAGGAAAGGAGGAAGAAAGAGCTCACCGCTGTGTTGCATCTCTCCTCCATGAACTGGCAACCGTCCTTGACCTCTCCCCCTCTGCACGCAACCACCGGGGTGGGGACCCTGCTGCCCTCACTGCAGCAACCGCTCCTTCTCGACCTGCGACCAATCTGGAATCATGGCGTGCAGCGACCCCCGAAGATGGAGAGGGATGGTGGAGTCCATGGCAAAGGCAAGGACGCCGGGGAGGGGCAGGGAAAAGAGGGACGCGAGAGAGCCGGCGGGGGGCAAGGCACGACCTTCGTCGCGCCACCATGACCACGGCCTCCTCCTCCTCACGCATCTGCCCCTGCCACCATGACTCTCTCCGTACCTGGATCTCGGGGAGGATGCATCTGGAGAGGGACATTGGCTGGGGGGAGCGGCCGGCGAGGCTCTGGCCCTGGTCGGAGAGGGAAGCAGGGACGGGGTCGAGGGAAGAGGAGAGGAGGAGACGAGCGGGAAGAGGAAGGGCGGCGTGGGGGAGAGGAGGCGGCTAAGGGGGAGGCGACTGGCAGCGGCGAGGGTTTCTCCATGGCAGCATTTTCTATTTATACCCCTACACATAAAAAGACTAAAATGCCCTTGGCGGGGCACAAAATTTACAAGTGGTGGCACGAAGCGATTTAAAGGCGACGTGGCTGGCTTCGTTGTGCCTAGGAGTTCTTCAGGGTTTATATGTTCAATAGGTATAGATATAGATATAGATATAGATATAGATGTGGAGTTGTGGATAATCTGCATATATCACCTCATAATACATGACTAACTTAGCTATAACAACACATAGGTCCTGGCCCAGATTTTATCTTTTGAGCAACTTTAACTGGATTAGAAAGTCCAAAAACAAATCATACAAACTAAACATGTGCAGGTAAACTTTATTTATTTTCTTTTTCGCAGGGCAATGCCCTCAACACGAAGAGCAATAACAAAAATCATTAGGGCTAGGGCCACGACAACGGCCACCATTAAAGTGTAACCCGGTGCAATAGAGTTCACAGACGATTACTGGATGAACGTCACGACATGGCGGGCCATATGCCTTTGTTTCCTTGCAATCATGTCTGAGTGGTAGCACTGGAGCCAAATTATCATCGCCTCTATCTGTTCCTGTAGATGGAGCCAAAGCCTTCCCACCTCGTCCGGGAGATAAAGGTGAAGCACCACCACCAATAAACTTTTGGCGGCCTAGTTGCTCTCCACTACTGGGTTCTGTTTGTGAAATCAAGTCCTGAATTAGCATCAAGAGGTAAAGGGACAAGGCAAAACTGTGAAATAAAAGGAAAATCAGATAAGTGTGGATCAGTTTTTCCTTTGGTATAAGTTGAACACAAGAACCGTATACCAAGCCTATTATTATCATAAGTTCACAATGACGAATTTGAGAAAATAAACAAATACCAAGTACTGCTATGAATATAGAAGTACTACACCTATAACTAAATATAAGAAGGTTTTGGTATAGTCTTTCTATATATACATAAGTATGGCATATGTAGGTTAACGTATGATTCATTGTACCTTCAATGGTTAATAGGACCAGAAACATGATCACTAGAATTGTCATTTTCCCGGCCATCATTTTGCTCTGCTTGCGAAAAGCCAGAAGTGTTCTTCCAGAGGGACTCTATTTATGGAAGCTTGGATTAAGCAGGTTTGCTGAAGTGATGTGTAGAATATCTTTAAGATATTGTAGCATTGTCTCATGACTTTTATCAATAAAAGAAATTAGAAGATATGCATCTACCATTAGTTCCACTTACATAATATATTTCCACAAGATATACATGATGATGAAGATAGATATCTCCACCAGATATACATGATGATGAAGATAGACATCTCCATAAGATATTCATTATGTCAGAAGGATTGTTGCAATATGGTGTAAGTGGGTGTTGAAGCATCTTCCATCTTATATCTTATATCTTATATCTTATCTTGTCTTATCTATCTATCTATCTATCTATCTATCTATACCTATACTAATTATGTACTCCCTGAAAATTCATACGGTGTAGATCGATCAGCCGATATAATTAGGATGTAGATTTCTTTAATTCTGCGGAGAATTACTAGTTAAATTGTTAGTAATGGCGCACCTATGGGCAGTGCGCCATTACTAGTTAAAACTAGTAATGGCGCACTGTCCACATGTGCGCCATTACTAACAATTTTTTTAATTTTTTTTTTCAAAACTACTAATGGCGCATGGTGGGTGTGGTGGGCCATTACTATGTCAACTAGTAATGGCGCACTACTCCCATGGTGCGCTATTAGTAGTTTTGAAAAAATTATAAAAAAAATTACTAATGGCGCACCATGGGATGTGGTGCGCCATTAGTATTTGCACATTAATGGCGCATCAACACATGGCGCGCCATTAGTATTTAGTAATGGCGCACCACATGTACAGTGCGCCATTAGTGTCCATCCCATCTATAACCCTTTTCCTAGTAGTGTTTATTAGCCGATAGTCGCACCCAAGCAACCCTAAACTCAAGAAAAGAGTGAAGTAACTCTTTAGCCTCGTCAACTAGTTGCCCATTTGCAAAGAAATCCCGTTGCTTGTTTCTGATCTTGGTTACCACCAATTGGGAGTCCGTCCGGGCGTTAATTCCTTTGGTTAGAACAAGGGCCCGTTGACACGCCATCAGCTCCGCCACCTCGGCATCGTGAGCGGAAGGGAAAAAATGGCATGCTCCCGCAATGAACTTGCTATGGTGGTTCCTAAGGACGGCAACTCCCCCTCCTGATTCTTGGTGCTTTGCCATAACACCATCAGCATTAGCTTTTATCCATCCTTCAGCTGGCTTTTTCCATCGCTCCAATGCGTTTCTTTCTCTCTGTTGAGGTATTTTCTCACGCATAGACTTCCATTCAGCAGTAAGCTGAAGCACTCGTTCACATATACTTCCTGGGTCTTTCATTCTGCGGAAGGGAAAAATTGGATGATTGAGATAATGGGTGTGAGTACACCCGGGAGTAGTCACACCTTTCCGGTCTTTCATTCTGCATGTTTCCTTTGCTTCATTCCTCATAGTCCATAGCTCGTACCAACTCCTAATCACAATTTCCTTTTCTTCAGACCCTGTGTAGCTAAGCCAATCCATGAGCCATGCACGTAAGGCCGCAGGGTCATGAACTTGCACCGAAAGGCATGGCAGCGGGGCAGCGACAGCCTCACGCAGGCACCTCCAAAACTCAATTGCATGCGGGCACCTCCAAAACCTATGCATAGTATCTATCTATCTATCTCTCTCTATATATCTATGATAATTATGGACGCCCTGAAAATTCCCACGTTAATCAGAAATTAAGAGCCATTAATCTCATGGGATCAATTTATTACGGTGTAGATCGATCAGCCCATATAATTAGGATGTAGATTTCTTTAATTATGTGGATAATAAAATCTGTCTATCTATATATATATATATCTATCTATACCTATACTAATTATGGACTCCCTCAAAATTCCCATGTCAATCAGAAATTAAGAACCTTTAATCTCGTGGTAACAAATTATTACGGTGTAGATCGATCAGCACATATAATTAGGATGTAGATTTGTTTAATTCTACAAATAAAAAGATGTGGCAAATCGAAGGCTCACGGCCCTTCGTGGAAAAACGTTCAAAATTTATTTTGCAAAAGGTGATCTGATTCTAATCTATACTATTACACCGTCCTTTCCTCATCTATTTAAATATACTAGTAAGCATGCACGTGCAACGCACGTCTCATAATCTGACTCTTATAAAAACATTTATTTTGAATATAGTTTCTCTGTTAGCAAGTTATTTTTACCGAACCATTTAAATGTGTCTTATACGAAACAATATGATCGCACATGTAGCATACAATTCGTGGGACCTGGGTTGTTTGCATCATTTTTCATGTCTCAATTTCTTAAATTATCATAATTCAAGTGCACTAAAGTGACAGCTAGTTTTGGTCTACAATCTGTCGTATGAGCCAATAAAGTAGTAACCTAGTGGTACAACATAGAATAAGTATAATGATACGTGGCGAAAAATACATGTGTAGGAGTGTCAGAAAAAATATCTCACGTGAAGTACGCTGTAAAATTTAACATCCATAGACTACACGATGACCTAACTTAAATATATTCAACAAAAAATTTATCAACTTTTATGGAGATTCATATAACAAATTTTAAAATCATCAAACAAAAATGACAGTAACCAACGCTGATGATTTTTACGTAGAAGATAAAAAGGATGGCAGGCATGCAGGGGAATCGGATAAAAAAGAATGGGTCTTTTTAGAAGATATTTTTTTGATTTGGACAAGGCGCACAGTCACAATCTCTCTCTGGTAAGTTCCTAATTTTATTTAAAAAAACATTAGTTATCCTCCCCACCGCCACCTCAGTCCCTTACATTTCTCTCCCCGTTCCCCATTCTCCCATGGTGGCCACACCCCTCACTCCACAGCCGGCCCTCTTCGTCACCAACGCCGGCGCTCCCTGGTTAGGCCGCCGCTCACCTTCGTCACCACCGTCGGTGCTTCCTGGTCAGGCTGCGGCTCCCCTTCGCAGCCGCTGCTCTTCCTCCCCTTGATGTGGAATCGCTCGAGGAAGTGGCCGAGGAGGCCCTCGAGCTCGGCATGCTCGCGCCAGCGCTAGGCGCCGGCGAAGGTGGACGCGAAGGTGTGGCACTCGCACGCGCCTGCTCTACCCCGCACCTTCTCCGAATCCGTTGGCCGAAGTGTTCGAGAAGGCGCTCGAGGTCGGCATGCTCGCCGGCGATGCCGGGCCCCTCCCTCCTCCTGATACCCTCTCTGTTGCCGCCTTGAGCCTCTCCACCCTCTCCCGTGCGGTCGTCCGGGTCCAGGTAAGTCCCTCTCTGCAACCCTGCCACCTGCTCCACCCCGTCAATTTGGTTCTTCGCCAGGTGCATCCCCTCATTGAGAAATCACCATGAATATTCCCAAGACTGTGTATAATTGTTCTGTTATAGGGCTTTTTTTTGCGGGGTTATAGAGCTTTATTATAAAAGCTGATTTAACTGACTATTATTCTGCTCTAGATTGCTGCACCTTCTGGCTGTGAGTGGATCCAAGAGTCAGCATGATACAATATCTTTTCAAAAGATGATAGATTATCTTCATGAAAGAAAGGAAGTTGGAGAATTATTATTGAAGATGAATTCAGTGTCATGTGTTTCTCAAGAGCTAAAATGGAACAAGAAGTGCAAAACTGGCAATTCTTTTTGTAATACTATTAAGCTCGTCATGGTGGTTACCATGAATGAGTGTCTGGTTTAATGTTTAGAAAGTGAGTTTTGTGTTACAATGTTCTCTTTCAAGACTGTTATATGAGAAATCATCCGTTTAATTGGTGGCTATGTTGATGATAAGGCCCTTAATGGTTCAGATTTCCCGAGGGAGGAAAAGGAGGTGCTGAAAGGGGATGGGAGCAACAAGTATAAATCGAAGAGTATGTTTTGATTCTGAGTTGCATTGCACAGTATTTCTATTGTTCTATGAAATCCATGGAATTGTATGGAACATTCCTTCATGTGATAGGCATATTTGTTTACTAAATCAAACTGCGTAGTTCCAACAAACAGACATTCAAATGCACCATTTTACCCTTTGAAAGTAGGAAGTGCAACTTCTTTAGTGTTTAGAATGGATCAGGTGTACTTCAGATGTTTTCAGTTTTAAATAATTATGCAGATTCTCAATCATCATGTGTGCAAAAAGTGGGTTTATACAGATTTGTACAATTCATTGTAACATCCTGGAGCTTAAACTAATTATGATTAATTTGGTCATTCTCTGATGTGTTATTACATTAATACCTTTGGCACCTTTGTAATTTGCTAAGCTAAATTCAATATTTCAGGTGTTCTGCGACAACTCAAGTCACCTTCGTAAATTCTGGAAGCCAACTTTTTTGACACCAGACCAAGGAGATAGAGTGCATGATTCAGTCAGTTACAAAAGTGCAGTAGCCAAAAACACTAACCATTTTCCACATAAAAAACCATTAATGACCTTTCCCTCTCCATTTGCCTCTTCAGATCCTTAGGGTCTACATCTATGATACATTCTAGTTAGTTTAGCATCTCACCAGTTATCTGAATAATACATAAGCATCCAGTACAAGGGCATTTTTACCTTGGTACATGGCATCTCATCAGTTATCTGAATAATAAATAAGCATGCAGTACAAGGGCACTTTTACCTTGGGACATGGCCAGGGGTGTATGTGGTACATTTTTCTCGTCATTAAGCAGTGATGTTGAAGCCTGTTTCTTCTCATGGGCTTCACGACGTCTTTTAAGAATATCATCTTTATTGCGTGCATAATACTCTTTTTTCCTCTGCCTCTTCAATTCTTCAAGGTATGTATAAATACATGCCATTAAATTTTGCACATAAGCAACAGCAAAACAGTAGCGCAAAGTAGGAACCGATTGATGATAGTTACCCAATGTTTGGTTGTTGCTTATATCCTGAAATGGGGTGCACGCCCCCGCACTATTGGGATATGTCATACCTTCGCCTTCATGTGAATATTCATGCCATTAAATTTTGAGAAGCATGGAAGCTGTGGAAATTAATCATGAACACCACCATCAGATGCAAACATACTACACTGTCCTTTCTCTTGATATTGTGTTTCAACGGAGTTCTAATTTGACATTAATAACAATTTTGAATGGCAGATCCCCTTACTGGACCACATTAAGTTGTTGGCCCTGCTATTTAACGTCCATGGTGATGCTGATGATGATCTTGGCAGGGGTAATGCTTTGATTTCATAGACCTGTTGCTTTGATAGCTAGAGAACTAATTTCTCAAGAGGACTTGATTTAGTGTTCTTATGATATTTTTTAGCTGGGGCTGTTTTTTTTCATGGATTTTCTTTGTCCACTACATCATAAATCTGGTAATGTAAAAGTAATATCTATTTCTGATTATGTAATGACCGACTGTTATCTTGCTTCTTATTCATGTATCTTCAGATTTATGTATCTGCCTGGGGTGTTGGCATGTCCTTGAGCACGCATCAGGTATGTATGTATCTGTTGGTATCTTAGTGCACTTTGTAGTTTCAGAGTAGCACTCTATAATTTGGCACATGCCTATGAGTGTATATGTATGTGCATGTGTACTGGCCATAGGCCCGAGGTGAAACTAATTATGATTAATTTGCTCATTCTGTCATGTGCTCTTACATTAATACCATTGGCACCTTTGTAATTCTATAAGCTAAATCCCATATCGCAGGTGTTCTGCGACAACTCAAGTCAAGTTCGTAAATTCTGAAAGCCAAGGAGACAGGGTGCATGATTCAGTTAGCTACAAAATTGCAGTAGCCAAAACACGAACCATGTTCCACATAGTAAACAATTAATTATATATATAAAACGAACGGCTTATAGCATTATGATGTGAGGGGACGTGGGCTCCCACCAATCATGTTCAACATTATGATGTGCAGGCAGGAGACGGGGTTGGTGGGAGGCACCGTGATCAAGGGAGAGGGGAGCTAATTTAGTTGAGTTTCCCTATTAGTTTGTGATCACAATTGCGTGATTGTAGGGGACGTGGGCTGGTACTTGGAATATTCCTCCGGTGGTGGAGTGCGGTCAGTCATGTATGCTAAGTGCACACCATAGAGGTATTAGATTAATGATGGCTGTTAGATTACGACTTGTGGGACTAATTGTGTGGTGTTGATTGGTTCGTATATTTTGTGGTACTAATTATTGGGTGCACATAAGAAAGTTCTTGTTTGATTGTTTAATAGTAGTAGTGGAGAAAAAGTACTTGATGGGTTAATCAGAAAAAGAGAAATAGGCTAGAAATTACCACAAAAATTAGAAACATCCGTCTATCAATTTAATAGATCAAGTTTTCATAACAATTAGATATCATTGTAAGTCAAAAAATTACCCACCACTGCCACTATAATTATATGGAAAGAAAACGTTTTGCTACATGTAGCCAAAGTTAGGACGTGGGATGCATCTAGGAAAAAGACGCGGCTGCTCTTATATGTAAAAAAAGGACATCAATGCTCAGTTAGAAGAAAAAAAAAAGAGTACATGCGACGATGCATAAAGGGACATGAGATCCTCAGTTCAAGGAAAAGTGCGCACAGCTTGCTATATGCATGCATGCATTTAGGTGGAACAAAAAACGTGCATCTGTGTGCCCTTCGTATGCCTGCATGGCCTGCCAAAAAAGTGTGCACACAAGCCCTTGATACTATATGCGCGTATTTGGAGATTTTAAATGGTGGCGCACCAACTAAGAGCTCGCATGGACACGGTGAATTTCTGTTGCTCCGCATCCATGCCAATAAAGCCTTTGTTTCGTACAATGGAATCGTCTTTTGTCATCAAGTGATGCTAGGGAAAGCCTCAAGAGTTGTTCCGGAGGGAGCCGTGGGACATGTAGTCTGCTGCTGCAATGCATAGAAGCGGTGGAACATGAAACACTACGGAGCACCAGATCAGTAATTAGTACAGCAAAGAACCAAGACAAGAAGATGAAGCAATTGACACGTCTGCACAGATCAGCAATTAGAGAGGTGGAGAGCCAGATCCCACAGAGGACTCCAAAAGACTTTGTTTTCTGAGATTGGCAAGGTTTATGAATTATTATTATTTTTTTGTAAATTTGCTTCAGCCATCATGTCACACACATGTATACACGAGAATTAGATGCCTCGAAGGCACAACTGAAGGTTTTCTGGTAACCTAACCTAGGAGAGAAGGGTGTGCCTGATGCCTTTTTTATATCCACAAAATAAATTCCATGGATTGCCTTAGGATCCCTGAGTCCAATTCTGATCGGGAGAGCTCTACCACCTCCACCGGTCTGGAGGGAAACGTGCCGGGGAGTAGGCGCCGAAGGACAGAATTAGAGGTGGGCCGACACAGGCGACAAACCTTCCAAAAATATGATCGTTCGGAGTTTCCATATGTTGATGAACTTCGTGTGCCTCAGTGTGGTTTTGCCTGCTTTCATCTGAGTCGTTTTGCTACCAGGCCGCGACTCTCCGGTTCCAACGCCGTTCCATACATGAGGACAAGCAGCCGATATCGTTGGCTTCTACATCTAGATGTTCATCATAGAGTGATGAACTCATTGATTCGGGTATAATTCTGATCGGAGTTTCATCCACACTAAGATCGATTTTTTCTCTGGTAACAAAACCTTAGTTCCGCTTTCTTTGAAAATCTAAAGGATTTCTACTTGTCTTTTCCTTCTGTGAGCACACTAATCCAATTTGTTTTGTCATCTTCTTCTCATAATCATGCATCTAATTAGTTTTCCATATGTTTGGTGGTCTGTAAAGATCCTATTGCTCAAAGATTGGTAATAAATATGGTAATAATATGTATAGTATATGCCATAAGTTTCAGCATAATTTTTACACACCACTAGTAGAAAAGGGGGCAATGGTCCAGGCCGGGTCAGCCCATTAGTCCTGGTTCAATCCAGAACCGGGACCAATGGGGGCATTGGACCCGGTTCGTGATCCCCGGGGGCCGGCCGGGCCACGTGGGCCATTGGTCCCGGTTCGTCTGGACCTTTTGGTCCCGGTTGGAGGGACGAACCGGGACCAATGTGCCATGGTCCTGGCCCACCACCATTGATCCCGGTTGGTGGCCTGAAGCGGGACCAAAGGCTTCCCTTTAGTCCCGGTTCAAGCCACGAACCGGGACCAATTAATTCCCTATATATACCTCTCGCCCGCGAGCAGAGCACTCTCACTGCTCTGTTTTTCGTGGCCGGCGAGGAGAGAGCTTTGTGGTGCTCTAGCTCACCTCCTATGCACACGAGGTGTTCGATGGAATGCCCGAGGCACACTACTTAAGCTTTCTCCTCCCCAAGCTCGACCTCCAAGCTCCATTTTCCTCAATATTTGTCTAGGTTTAGCGGTCCGTCACGTCCCGTCCCCGTATTCACCGTCGTCGATCGCCCGCGCCGATCTCGTCGCCGGCACCACCGTGGTGAGCCTCTTGTTCTTATCTTCTTTCTGAAAGGAAAAAAATTCTTACTTGTATGTTTATATAGATACTTGTATAATTTTTTTATTTTTATTATTGCATCTTATATAGTGCGATGGTTTTGGTATCCGCCCCCGTCGGTCCTCGTCCTGTCTATGATTCGGATGTGGTATATATTATCTTTTCATAACTATTGTTTCATCTATTGTTTATGACAATTATGCCGACCAACGTGACATAGATTTTATTTATCTAGGAGGTTGTTGAACCGGAAATTCCAACCGACCCTATTGTCGAGAGGTTAAATTTAGTTGAAGAAGAGGAGGAGAAGGTGATATTGGAGTTGCATGTTGCGGATGTCGTGGATGATCACAAGATCAAGATGGATGCAATGTGCTTGAAGATTAGAAAGATTAGAAAATATGCCATTCATACCGAGGCTTGGTATCATTATGCCGTTGGATCAGTTGTTACATTGGTTGCGATTATGATCGCATTTGTTTTTGCATTGAAATGTTTTACATAGTTTCAATGTATGGTTTAATTAATTTAGATGCTCTGCAGAGCTTTATGTTGTTAGATGAGAACTATGTATGTACTTTGGTTTTAATGTGATGATGAACTTCTATTAATTTGGTCACTTAATTATCTATTCATGATGTTCTGTAATGATTTTTGACACACTTAATTATATATAATGCACGCAGATGAACCGGCAATGGATGTACGGTTCAAGACACACCTCCGAGGCAAACAAGCAGAATGGTTTTATGTGTTGTCCATGCCCTATATGTGGGAATACGAAGTCTTACTCTGACCGGAAAATCCTGCACACCCACCTGCTTTACAAGGGTTTCATGCCATACTATAATGTTTGGACGAGGCACGGAGAAATAGGGGTTATGATGGAAGACGGCGAAGAAGAAAAGTACGATGACAACTATGTGCCCCCTGAATACGGTGATGCTACTGAAGATCAAGAGGAACCAGACGATGTGCACGATGATGCTGCAACAGGCGAAGCTGCTGAAGATCAAGAGGAACCAGACGATGTGCCCGATGATGATGATCTCAGCCGGGTCATTGTCGATGCAAGGACGCAATGCGAAAGTCAAAAGGAGAAGCTGAAGTTCGATCGCATGTTAGAGGACCACAAAAAAGGGTTGTACCCCAATTGCGAAGATGGCAACACAAAGCTCGTTACCGTACCGGAATTGCTGCAGCGGAAGACAGATAATGTTGTGCCTGACGAAGGATTTGATAAGCTACTGAAAATATTGAAGAAGAGGCTTCCAAAGGATAACGAATTGCCCGACAGTACATACGCAGCAAAGAAGGTCGTATGCCCTCTAGGATTGGAGGTGCAGAAGATACATGCATGCCCTAATGACTGCATCCTCTACCGCGGTGCGTATAAGGATCTGAACGCATGCCCGGTATGCGGTGCATTACGGTATAAGATCAGACGAGATGACCCTGGTGATGTTGATGGCGAGCCCAACAGGAAGAGGGTTCCTTCGAAGGTGATGTGGTATGCTCCTATAATACCACGGTTGAAACGTCTGTTCAGAAACGGAGAGCATGCCAAGTTGATGCGGTGGCACAGTGAGGACCGTAAGAAAGACGGGAAGTTGAGAGCACCCGCTGATGGGTCACAGTGGAGAAAAATCGAGAGAAAGTACTGGGATGAGTTTGCAAGTGACCCAAGGAACGTATGGTTTGCTTTAAGTGCGGATGGCATTAATCCTTTCGGGGAGCAGAGCAGCAATCACAGCACCTGGCCCGTGACTCTATGTATGTATAACCTTCCTCCTTGGATGTGCATGAAGAGGAAGTTCATTATGATGCCAGTTCTCATCCAAGGCCCTAAGCAACCCGGCAACGACATTGATGTGTACCTAAGTCCATTAGTTGAAGAACTTTTACAGTTGTGGAATGGAAACGGTGTACGTACGTGGGATGAGCACAAACAGGAGGAATTTCACCTAAAGGCGTTGCTGTTCGTGACCATCAACGATTGGCCCGCTCTCAGTAACCTTTCAGGACAGACAAACAAGGGATACCACGCATGCACGCACTGTTTACTTGACACCGACAGTATATACATGGGAAGCTGCAGGAAGAATGTGTACCTGGGCCATCGTCGATTTCTTCCGACCAACCATCAATGTCGAAAGAAAGGCAAGCATTTCAAAGGCGAGGCAGATCACCGGAGGAAGCCCGCCATGCGTACCGGTGATCACGTACTTGCTATGGTCAATGATTTACAGGTAATCTTTGGAAAGGGTCCCGGCGGACTAGTTGTTCCGAGTGATGCTGGGGGACACGCACCTATGTGGAAGAAGAAATCTATATTTTGGGACCTACCCTACTGGAAAGACCTAGAGGTCCGCTCTTCGATCGATGTGATGCACGTGACGAAGAACCTTTGCGTGAACCTGCTAGGCTTCTTGGGCGTGTATGGGAAGACAAAAGATACAGCATGCCTCCAAAGCAGTATGAAGGTCCTGTCAGCTATGCTCTTACCAAAGAAGAGAAGGAAATCTTCTTTGAATGCCTGCTTAGTATGAAGGTCCCGACTGGCTTCTCGTCGAATATAAAAGGAATAATAAATATGTCAGAGAAAAAGTTTCAGAACCTAAAGTCTCATGACTGCCAGGTGATTATGACGCAACTGCTTCCGGTTGCATTGAGGGGGCTTCTACCGGAAAACGTCCGATTAGCCATTGTGAAGCTATGTGCATTCCTCAATGCAATCTCTCAAAAGGTGATTGATCCAGAAATCATACCAAGGCTAAGGAGTGATGTGGTGCAATGTCTTGTCAGTTTCGAGCTGGTGTTCCCACCATCCTTCTTCAATATCATGACGCACGTCCTAGTTCATCTAGTTGACGAGATTGTCATTCTGGGGCCCGTATTTCTACACAATATGTACCCCTTTGAGAGGTTCATGGGAGTCCTAAAGAAATATGTCCGTAACCGCGCTAGGCCAGAAGGAAGCATCTCCATGGGCGATCAAACAGAGGATGTCATCGGGTTTTGTGTTGACTTCATTCTTGGCCTTAAGAAGATAGGTCTCCCTCAATCGCGGTATGAGGGGAGACTGACTGGAAAAGGCACGCTTGGAAGGGACTCAATAATATGCAGGGACGGATATTCTTGGTCTCAAGCACGCTACAGAGATCTACAGAACTCTACCTTGGTGACCCCGTATGTCGATGAACACAAGAACAGTCTGCGCTCCAAACACCCGGAGCAGTGCGACGAATGGATTACATGTGAACACATCGGGACTTTCAGTAGTTGGTTGGAAGCACGTCTCAGAGGTGACAACACTGTTTGTGATGAGTTGTACTTGTTGTCGAGGGGACCATCTTTGACTGTTACGATTTGAAAAGGGTACGAGATAAATGGAAATACATTTTACACGATTGACCAAGATCAAAAGAGCACCAACCAAAACAGCGGTGTCCTCTTTGATGCAACAACCGAGAGGGGAAAGGACACATATTATGGTTACATAGTGGACATATGGGAACTTGACTACGGACATGATTTTAAGGTCCCTTTGTTTAAGTGCAAATGGGTCAATCTGTCAGGAGGCGGGGTACAGGTAGACCCATAGTACGGAATGACAACAGTGGATCTGAAAAATCTTAGGTACACTGACGAACCGTTCGTCCTAGCCAATGATGTGGCACAGGTTATCTATGTGAAGGACATGTCTACCAGACCGAGAAAAAGAAAAGATAAGGAAGCGAATACATCATACGATGAGGCAAAGCGCCACATAGTTCTTTCAGGAAAAATGGACATCGTGGGAGTGGATGGCAAGACAGACATATCTGAAGATTATGAAAAGTTTCATGAAATTCCTCCCTTGAAAGTCAAGGCTGACCCCAGCATCCTGATAAGCGATGAAGATTATCCATGGTTACGGCGCAATAAGCAAATGACACAAGCGAAGAAAAAGTGAAGACTTTCTCCCATAACTATTATGATGATACCATGCCAACTTTGTAACACACGAGTATGATACCATTGTCCGTTTTGTACATGCACATGCTATGCGGGTGAATTTATGATACCATGCCAACTTTCAACTTTTTCATAGTTCATTTGAAATGCTTTAATGTCTTATGGTTCGGCCCTCGTAATAATTAAAAATAGCAACAATAAATATTTTGTTGTAAGTAGAAACAAAATAAAATAAATAAAGCAAGAAAGAAAACAAAAAACAAAAAAAATGTTTTCAAATTTGAAAAATAATGGCACTAACAGAAAGTTTATAATTTTTCTAAAACTAAAAGCAAAAAGAATTAAAAAATAAAGCA
>NC_057801.1:810946744-810968921 GCF_018294505.1 Triticum aestivum
AAAAGCAAAAAGAATTAAAGCAAAAAACAAAACAAAATAAATAATGCAGAAAACAAAACAAAAAAATAGAAAATAATTAAAAATAGCAACAATAAATATTTTGTTGTAAGTAGAAACAAAATAAAATAAATAAAGCAAGAAAGAAAACAAAAAAAATGCCTCCTACTAGGCCCCACGGCCTGAATACGACTAGAAACCCTACCATGGGCCAGGATTCAGGCCCGTAGTAGGCCCAGGAGGCCCATCAGGCAAAGCAGTACCAAATAGGCCCGCAAGCCTACGGTGGAGAGGAGCTCGAGAGGGGTGCGACAGTGGGGCTTATAAACCACTGCGCGCCCCTCTCAACGAGCGAGGTGGGACTAAACTTTGGCCCCGACGCTGACAGCACAGGGTCCTTTGGTACCGGTTCGTGGCACCAACCGGTACCAATGCCCACCCTTTAGTCCCGGTTGGTGCCTCCAACCGGGACCAAAGGTCGCCGCTTCCCGCCCGTTAGGCTGTTGAAAAGAGGCCTTTGGTCCTGGTTGGTGGTACCAACCGGGACTAAAGGGGGCATTAGTCCCGGTTGGAGTCACGAACCGGGACTAAAGGGGGCTATCTTGCCCACCATGGCGCATCCGCACTCCGCTTGGCGGCCGCCCACGACCTTCGGCTTGACGCCGAAGATCTTTAGCCATAGGCCAAAGTGAGGCTGGATGCAGAGGAAGGCCTCGCACACGACGATGAACATCGAGATGTTGAGGATGAAGTTCGCGGCCAGATCGTGGAAGTCCAGGCCGTAATAGAACATGAGCCCCCGGATGAATGGGTGAAGAGGAAAGCCCAGTCCGCGGAGGAAATGGGGGAGAAATACAACCCTCTCATGGGGCCTAGAGGTGGGGATGAGTTGCCCCTCATCTGGAAGCCGGTGCGCAATGTCGTCATACAAGTATCCGGCCTTCCTCAACTTTTTGATTTGTCCCTCCGTGGCGGAGGAGGCCATCCATCTACCTCCCGCTCTGGACATGATTGGAGAAGGTTGGGGTAGGAAGTGCGGACTTGGGCGCTGGAGCTTGAGTGCGCAGAGATGGATAAGCAAAGGAGGAAGAGGGCGTAAATCGAAAGGGTAGATCCTTATCCCCTTATATGGGCGGCCAAAACTACCAGCTCCCACCAGCCTAATAAAACTCGCTTATCTCCCAAGCACCGCGGTTAATGGCGCGGTGGGGTTACCCACGCCCATATTGATGAGAATCCCGGAATAAGGGGACACGATCTCTGCTTTGACAAAACGTGCCAAGGAAACCGCCTCGCTAAACGCGCTGAGGTGGAACAGTAAAATGATTCGAATAAAGGCTTGGCCGTGGCATCATGTCACGCTGCGGAATACGTCAGCAGATTGGATTTGTGCAAATGTTATTCTCTCTACGGTGGTATGTGGAACTTATTTTGCAAAGCCGGACACTATCCTTGTGTTCAACATCTTCTATGAAGTATTTGGATGAGGAACCCTCCTTGCAATGACGAAGACAAACTTGCACACCGGACTCATCGTCATTGAAGTCTGGTTCAGGGGCTACTGAGGGAGTCCTGGACTAGGGGGTGTCCGGATGGTCAGACTATGACCTTTGGCCGGTCTCCCGGACTATGAAGATACAACATTGAAGACTCTGTCCCATGTCCGGATAGGACTTTCCTTGGCATGGAAGGCAAGCTTGGTGATATGATATGAAGATCTCCTCCCATTGTAACCGACTCTGTGTAACCCTAGCCCTCTCCGGTGTCTATATAAACCGGAGAGTTTTAGTCCGTACGACGAACAACAATCATACCATAGGCTAGCTTCTAGGGTTTAGCCTCTCGGATCTCGTGGTAGATCAACTCTTGTACTACCCATATCATCAATATTAATCAAGCAGGAGTAGGGTTTTACCTCCATTGAGAGGGACCGAAGCTGGGTAAAAACATCGTGTCCCTTGTCTCCTGTTACCATCCGCCTAGACGCACAGTTCGGGACCCCTACCTGAGATCCGACGGTTTTGACACCGACAGTGACCCAGGGTCATTTCAGACAAATCCGGTCGGGTTGCAAAGTGGCTATAAATAGCCCACCCACTACACCATAAATTGGTGGCTGTTCAGAGTTAGTACACGGCTTTTGTCGTTTGAGAGCAACCCACCACCGAAGCTTTCGAGAGAGAATCCTTGCAAGGACAAAGCCCAAACCACCCAGAGCCCAAAGAGTGTTTGGCATCACTGAAGTCTTTCTGTCCGCGTGATCTGAAGACTTGTTACACTTGAGCACTGTGAATCCTCCAGCCGGTTAGGCATCCCGTTCTAAGCATCCAAGAGCCATTGTGGATTGCCGGTGAACGAAGTCTGTGAAGGTTCAGAAGTCTACCTTGAAGACTTACTAGAGTGATTGGGCGGGGACTAAGTGTCCTTAGCTCAAAGGGAATAAGGTGAAGACGCGGTCTTCTAAGTTGAATCTCAGCCTCCCTAACCAGACGTACAGTTGTCACAGCAGCTGGAACTGGTCGAACAAATCCCTGTCCTTCTGAAGCCACTGGTTCTATCTCTTACTTCTCTTTACTTACAGTTTGTCTTCGTGAAGTAATTGCTTGCTTGCATTATCTGTTTGACTTCACTGTGTGGCTACTTGTTCTGATTGGCTTCATACTATCTTCCATCATGATCTTACTACCTGGCTGCTATTAGTCTTCGTGCTTTCACTTCATTGAATATTTGACTATGGCTTGTCTAGTGTAGTCTACCTTCCGCTGCAATCGAATAGTGTGCTTATATTGTTTGTCTTTGAAACTCTCATGTTTTGAGGACTTTCCTAAAAATCGCCTATTCACCCCCCCCCCTCTAGTCGATAACTAGCCCTTTCAGTTCCGCGACACCAAACGGGCGCTCGGCATACCCGGCCACGTGCCTTCCGCATCACAGCCCACCCCTAGGGTCAGCGCTGCGCATGGACTCCAACATACTACAAACACCAGAAACTACTTGCAACTCCTGGACAGAGGATAAGGGTGATTAAGAAGCCGAGAGGGTTAATTAAGGATCCCAATGAGTGGTAGTAGCTGTTCATGGATCACAAACACAGAACTCAGTTCCTGAGGACGGCTTCAATGAGACAACCCACCATGTACTCCTACATGGCCTCTCACCGCTACCATTACCAAATAGTGTTTACACACTTAGCTCACACATAGTAGGGCATGTTTACACAGCTCCGATCCATCCCCGATGAATCATACCTCAGTCAACTCTAAGCAGTAGCAGGCATGACAAACAAGCATGAATGAGTCGGCACATCAGGGCTCAAACAACTCCTACTCATGATAGTGGGTTTCATCTATTTACCGTGGCAATGACATGTCATGCAGAGGATAAGGGCTTCAACTACCGCAGCAAGTAGCAGATGAATCGTTGTTGTCCTAATGTAGTAAAAGAGAGCAGAAGCGAGAGAGTGGGATTGATCGGAATGAACAAGGGGTTTTTGCTTTCCTGGCACTTCTGAAGATAGTATAGCTCTTCATCGGTGTCATCGAACTCATCATCGGAACACGTCTACTGAGGGGGGACAAATACCGGCAAATAAGGAAGAACACAATCAATGCAATGAACAATATGATGCATGATCATGACATGGTAATATGAGTGTGTTGGCCTAATGCAACTACAACCAGATGGGTTTGGGCCATTTTTCTGATCATTTTTCATATATAACTTATTTCATTTGGAGTTACGGTTTAATTTCTATGAATTTTAGAAGTTTTGGATATTTTCTGAAATAAATAAACGATTTAAGATTTAATTAAATTCCAGACGAATTACTGCATTAGCATGACGTCACTGTGATGTCAGCGGTTAACAGGGCCGATCCAGGTCAAACTTACCAGTGGGTCCCGTGTGTCAGTGACTAACTAAACTAACCTAGTTTAATTAGTACTAACCTAGGTTAAACTAATTAAGTTTAAACCTAAACTAGATTAATTAGCCGGGCGGGGCACTCATGTCATAGACCCAGGGAGGTCAAATCCCCTGGTCAACCAGGGCTAAACCACCGGCGGTCAAAGCGGTCAACATGCCGGCGTTTAGCCGCCTGCGAGGCCGGACACGGTGGAGCGCGTTGGGTGCATGTCCGGGACAAAATGGTCACCGGAGCGTCACAGGTGACGAGCACGGGTGACGGCGCGTGTGGGTGTGCTCGGCGCGGTCTCTTTGGCGCGCGGCAGCGAGAACGGAGAGGGAGAGGAGAGGCAGAAACTCACAGCGGTCACGGTGAGCTAGGCAGCGGGGTCGGGGACGAACTAGAGCAAGCGGGGCAGCGAAGGCGATCTCGGAGGACCGAGGTTAAAGAAGATGGCGTGGTTGGCGATTCGGGGCTTCCGGCGTTGCTTGGAACGGTGCAGAAGGCGTAGGAGACGGTGGCGGGGCTCGTGGACAGGTCAGTGAGGCCAGGGGGAGGCAGTGGCCATGGTGAACGGCGACGATGGCGACGAGCTCCGCTCGGTGGTGCGCGCAAGAGGGGAACAGAGGAGGGGTTTGGGTCCAGGGGGAGAGAGGAGTGTGCAGGGGGGCGAGGGGAAGTGCGTGGCACTCGGGGCTGGCTCTAGAAGCGTCGGAAGCAGGAGGTGGCTCGGGCGCGTGCGAGCGCACGGTGGCCACATGCCCTCACCTACTGACGCGTGGAGGAAGGCGACAGGGAGCCCATGTGGGCTGCGCCAGCCATATGGGCGCCAGGTAAGTTTCCAGATGAGCGCCAGGTAAGTTTCTTCTCTCTCTCTCTCTCTCTCTCTCTCTCTCTCTCTCTCTCTCTCTTTCCTTTTCTTTTCTATTTCTGTTATTTTGTTTTGATTTAGTTTGGAAATTAAACCATTTTAAAACTTTCTGTAAATTTTTATGTGAGCTCAGAGAGCTAGTCCAAGGTCACATGCAAACTTACAAAATATTTGAACATTATTTCTTATATAGCAGAAATAATTCCAACCCAAATACATTATTGATTTAAATCAAAGACCCAAATAAATTATTTCTGTGACTCCAAAAATATTGGTTTGAATTTTACCTCATGCCAATATTTTCACAGAATAATAGGAACATTTTCTTGGACTCATTTGATGAGATTTAAATGTTGGTTATTTTTAGAGGTTTTACTGAGGCTTTTGAAAATTCCTCAATTCAAGTTTCATTTGAATTTAAACATGATGCTCACATGGAAACTAGCATAGGTCAGACCAGAATTAGGGACTTGACACGGACTCTCATGAATCTGTTGCTTCAAAATAAAGTGAGGATCTAGATGAGCTAAGGGGTGTGAAAATCTTACTTTCCGGGTTACTCTTCGTATTTTTTGTCTTGGCAAAAGCTCGGAGTCGGAGGAAATAATAGTTACCTCTTCTTCAACTCCCTGACTTGTTCCCGTGTCATCCTGATGATAGTCCATGTCATTAATATGGTTCAAAAAAGAGCCAAGAGTGTCAAGGGCTACCTCCGACTCAGAGGAGTCCTCTAGGCGAAGCAATTCAGAAGCGCTACGCTGTTTTCCTCTTTTCTTGGCGGCGGCTCTCCTTGCGGCTTTCTTGGCCTTCCTGGCTCTATTTGCAGCCTCATGGTCATATTCTTTCTTCCAAAACTCATCATCACCCTGTGAAAATCAGCAAAGATTTGAGTTAAGACAAAATGTCAAAGATAAAGGTAAATTAACTAAGTTTGGCGGCTTACCCTTGGAGCGGGGTTAGCTTTGCAGAAAGGGCTTAGGCCCACCTTGCCATAGTCTGCTAGGCTTTCATTCAGAAGCGACTTTGTCATATCATTAATAAGGTCTTCAGGTAACTCATCGGGGCTGTGGCACTGAGGATCCTTTGTGTCACCTGTGTAAGTGCACATTAACCCGGAGCGGCGGCTCAACCGGATGATCCGCCATGCAACCGAGCACTGGACCAACTCAATGCCATTTAAGCCGTTCCCCAAAAGAGCCTTGACTTTAGCAATGGTAGGGGCGAGCTTCGGGCGACCAGCAGCTGAAAACTTGTCTGGAAGAGGATGATTGGACTCGAGGCGCAGGGAGCGAAAGCCGGCCAGAGGGTTCTCATCAGCCGGAGAAGTATCTTGGTGTCGGTGTACTAGAGTAGGGGTACCGTAGTATCCCGAACTCGTGCACGGGCAGTAGCAGCACCCCGCGACAAGGCTTGCCGGGTGACCGCCAAGGTCCTCCGTGGTTCCTTTGGAGCCATTCAAGAACAAAGTATTCAAGCCAAGGAGACAAGGCCCCGGCGAGAGGAGCTTGCTGGGAAGGCCAACCAAGGCATCTCAAGGAACTTGCCATGAAGCGCCACGCGTCCCGGCAAGGCCCGGTGAGCGACAAGCTTCCGGACGCGACAAGACAACGACCGCGGCAAGATGCTTGCCGTGGCAAACTACCACTCAGTACCCGCGCTCCAGCACATCCACCAACGTGTCGCCCTGAGGCCTTTCCAGACGCGCGTGGCGAGAGGCTGTGCAGCCAGCGATGCGCGGTGGCAAGCGATGCTGACAAGACTGCCATCATGGCGAGCGGTGGCGTCCCTGACGGTCCTTTTTGCACAATTTGGGCGACGCAGACGGGCATTTAATGCCTTTGTCCCCTGCCGTCAGGGTTAGGTAGGATACACTGTATAGGTGGTTGTACCAACCGCAACTCCTTTTCCATTTTTGCCCTTGTCTACGTTGCCACCTGTCGGAGACCCCTTGAGCATATAAAAGGAGGCCCATGCGCAACGTAGAGGAAGGTTCGTTCCCAGAAAAACACTCACGCTCGGTCTCGTTAGCAGCTGGAGTGTATTGTAGCACTCAGCGCTCCCGAGCAAGAACTCAATACAATCAGACAAGCAACAATAGGAGTATTACCTCTCCGGAGAGCTCTGAAGCTGGGTAAATCTGCTCGTGTGCTTCCCCTCGATCCGCTCTTCGTGCGACCTCCGCCCCCCGCCGAACCGAAAGGGGCTCGGTCCGCCGGTCCCATAGGTGTTCGTGGATCAGCTTCCCCGACATCTTTCGCGTGCCAGGTAGGGGGCGTCGAGGTTGTGTGAACCTGATCTGGCATTCAAACGAGCTTGATCTTCATCTTCTTCATCGACATGCCACCGAAGAAGAAGACTTCGGCGGCAGCACTTCCGTCTACGTCGATCCCACCACCATCGAAGCAAACGAGTGGTGGGGTAGACGCCGGCGGAAGAACGGGCCTCGACGAGGGAGCTCATGGTGCTGCCAGGTCCAAGGACAAGGCTACGCAGACCTCGGCGTCCGTACATGCACCGCGCCCACCTTAGGAGGCGCAGGATCGACAGCGTCATGGTATTTGCTGTGCCATACGTTTGTTGGACCAAGATCGAGCTGGTGGATCTCGGGGTGCTCAAGACCAGCATGCATGCCAACGTCCTGGCACGAGCGAGACACGGTCGCCTGGACGGGATACTGCTCCTTCTAACGTAGTTAGAAGTCCGAGCATATCCTGCTCCTCGCACCGTTCGCCACTGCCACCCACCACTCCAGCAGAAGCTTTGGCGCGAGCTCAACTGCTCCTGGATTACCCTCCAACGGAAGACAAGTTCGATCAATGGAGGGCCACCATTGAGAGTCTCATCAGCTTCGCCAACGGCGACACTCCGCGGCAGCCGAGTGCGTCGCTGCCGCAGCAGGACTGCCATGCACGAGCCGGTGGCGACGAAACCGGTGGGGGTGCAACCACCATGCACTCTCCACCCCGAAGGCCAAGATCGCCGACTCGCCGGATCCACCTCGACAGCGACTCCACCGCATCATCAGATCCACGAGCTCGTCGCGATCAGCGCCAAGTTCTTCACGAACCACAGCAAGAAGACGCTCGTACTCGCATCGAGCACCGAAGAGAAGCGCGGCGTCAATTAGACCAGCACGCTGGGCCCTCTGTCGACATGCATGCGCCAGGGGAACCAGGCGACTTGCCGTACGCGGTAGGTTGCCCTGCGTTCACTCATGAGCTGCGGCAAGTCCAGTGGCCCAGCACGAAGAATTTCAAGCTAGACGTGCCAGAGAAGTACGACGGCAAGTCACATCCGTCGGAGTTCCTCAGCATCTACACCATCGCGGTGCAAGCTGCCGGGGGGCGGGACAACAAGATCCTGGCCAACTACTTCCCGCTGGTGCTCAGGCCTAATGTCAGATCCTGGCTCATGCACTTGCCGGACAACTCCATATCCTCCTGGGCAGACCTATGCCATCAGTTTGTCGGCGCCTTTACGGGCAGCCACAAGCCTCATGGCCAAGAGAGTGACCTTCATCTGCTTGCCCAGAAGGAAGGAGAGCCCCTGCGCAAATACATTCAGAGATTCAGCCGTGTACAGCACAACATCCCAGATGTCCACCCTGCCGCGGTAATCAGCGCGTTCCATCAGAATGTGCGAAACCGCAGGATGCGGGAGGAGATGACGATGTGCAAGATCAGAGACGTCAGTGAGCAATATGCCCTGGCCGAAAAGTGTGCACGTGCTGAGGAAGATAGGAAACTCCCCGGAGAAAGTATAGGAGCAGGAGGATCTGATAGTGAGGAGGCTGCCCCGGCAAAGAAAAACCGGCGGCGGAACAACAAGAAGAAGAAAGGCAAAGATGTGCTAGTCGTTGAGCAGTCCGGCAATGGAGGTGGCGCCAAGAAAGCCAAAGCTGGTGGCTCCGGCGAGGAGGCTGTGGCGGTCGCCGACAAGCAGGACGGCACCAACAAGCAGTACTGCAAGATCCATCGCACCAAGGGCCATGACCTCCACAGCTGCAAGAAGGTCGAGCAGCTTGTCGAGCAGCAAAAGGATGAATACGAGCGACGTGACAAGGAGAAAGCCCAGGAAGGTGCTGGAGGAGCCGGCAAGAAACGTCCCGGCCGAGGAGGGCGCCGCGGCAAGGCCAAGCAGCGGCAAGGAGACAGACCTCCCCGTGGCCGCGACAAGGATGAAGATGACGACGACGATGAAGATATGGATGATGACGAGACCGATGAGCAGGAGTTCCAGAAAGCCACAGAGGTCCTGTGCGTTGACGGCGGTGCTTCTCTGCATACTTCACACCGCCAGCTCAAGCAGTGGGTGCGGGAAGTTAATGCGGCAGAACCACCCGTCGAGTCACGCAGGCCTCTGAAATGGTCCAGCATGCCTATCATCTTGGATATTGAGGACCACCCTGATCACATAACTGCGGTCGGGTGCTTGCCGATGTTGGTTTCACCAACTATCCGCAACCTCAAGGTCACTAAGATGCTAGTTGACGGCGGGGCCGGCTATAACCTGATCTCCTCCGCGGTACTCCAGAAACTCCAGATCCCTGATGGCGAGCTCGAAGAGACCGGCACGTTCCAAGGAATCAATCCGGGAAGGAGCAAGCCGAAGGCAAAGATCACGTTGCCGGTGACATTTGGCAGCGAGTTGAACTTCAGGACTGAGAGGGTCACTTTTGACGTTGCTGACTTTCCATTGCCTTACAATGGGATACTCGGCCGTCCAGCACTCGCCAAATTCATGGCAGCCTCTCACTATGCATACAACATACTGAAGATGCCAGGCCCGATAAGTGTCATCTCTATCCCTGGCGACAAGAAGGATGCTCTTATCTGCGCCGACAAGATCTACCGGGAAGCGGCAGCCGCAATAGATCGCAAGTCACTTGCCATTGAAGCTCCCGGGGCGAAGAAGAAGACCAAGTCCGGCAAGAGTTCTGATGCCCACTCCGGCAAGCGCACCTCTTCGGAGTGCTGCGCTATCGTCAAGGACGCACCATCGAGCTCCACCGGCAAGTGTAAGAAAACAATGGTAGCTCCACCTGAAACCAAGAAGGTGTCTGCCAAGGAGGATGGCACTGGTGGTACCTTCACCATCAGTGCCACTCTCGAGCCTAAATAGGAAAGCGCGCTCGTTGCTTTCCTGCGGGCGAACGTCGACGTATTTGCTTGGCAACCGTCTGACATCCCCGGTGTTCCTAGGAAAGTATCGAGCACCATCGTGCCATCTATCCTCATGCGCGGCCCGTCAAGCAGAAAGTCAGGAAATAGGCAGTGGAGCGCAAGAATTCATCACAGAAGAAATCAAGAAATTGGAAGCAGCAGGCCTCGTCAGAGGAGTGCTCCATCCTACGTGGTTGGCCAACCCTGTAGTTGTGCGCAAGCCAAAAGGGAAATGGAGGCTTTGTATCGACTTTACCGATGTCAATAAAGCTTGTCCCAAAGACCCATTTCCCTTGCCGCGCATCGACCAGATTGTTGACTCCACGGCCGGATGTGACTTGCTTTCATTTCTTGATGCATACTCAGGATACCATCAGATCTTCATGGCAGAAGAGGATGAGGACAAGACCGCATTCATCACTCCATGTGGCACTTACTGTTTTGTACGGATGCCTTTCGGTTTAAAGAATGCTGGTTCAACATTTGCAAGGGTAGTCCATGACGCTTTTGAGCCACAAATACACAGAAATGTGGAAGCCTACATGGATGACATAGTGGTCAAGAGCAAGGACAAGGCGACTCTGATTCAAGATTTAGACGAAACCTTTGCAAATCTGCGCAAGATCAACCTCAAGCTTAACCCCAAGAAGTGCGTGTTTGGAGTCCCCTCCGGCAAGCTTCTCGGGTTCTTCGTGTCTCAGTGGGGAATTGAAGCCAATCCCGACAAGATCAAGGCCATTGAGCAGATTGAAGCTCCAAAGCGCGTCAAGGATGTACGAAGAATTGCCGGTTGCATAGCTGCTCTCAACAGGTTTATCTCTAGGTCTGCTGAGCGCGCCCTGCCATTTTTCAAAATATTGAAAAAGGCAGGTCCAATGAAATGGACTCCGGAAGCGAAGGCTGTGCTGCAGGACTTGAAGAAATACCTGTCCTCCACTCCAACACTTGTCGCACCTAAGCCACAAGAGAAGTTGCTGCTGTATATAGCGGCAACCAATCAAGTGGTTAGTGCTGCGTTAGTAGTGCAGAGGGAGGCGGATGATGAGCCAGCAACCACGGCAGATGGGTCCAGCGACAAGCAGGGGACTTCACCGACAAGCTCTGGTCCCGACAAAGATGGATCTGCGCAGGCGCGTGAGAAGATGCAGAAAAGAATGATGCAGCGCCCAGTTTACTTTGTCAGTTCCCTTTTGCAGGGGGCTAGGTCAAGGTACTCTGGTGTGCAGAAATTGCTTTTCGGCCTTCTCATGGCCTCGAGAAAGTTGTGCCATTACTTCCAAGCACATGAGATCACAGTCGTCACTCGTTTTCCGCTGAAGAGGATACTGCAAAATCCATAAGCAACAGGCAGGATTGTCGAGTGGGCACTGGAACTATCAAGCTTTGGCCTCAAGTTTGAGAGCACTTCAACTATTCAAAGCAGAGCATTGGCAGAGTTCATAGCAGAGTGGACGCCAACACAAGATGAAGAAGTTCCAGAAACGAGCATCCCCGTCAAGGAAGAAAGCAAAGAGTGGCTGATGTACTTTGATGGTGCCTTCTCGCTGCATGGCGCCGGTGCGGGCGTGCTACTTGTTGCACCCACCGGAGAGCACCTCAAGTACGTAGTCCAGATGCACTTTCCCAAGGAGCAAGCAACGAACAATACTGCAGAGTATGAAGGTTTGCTTGCCGGTCTCAAGATCACAGCAGACCTCGGGATCAAGAAGCTCATTGTCAGGGGTGACTCACAGCTTGTCGTCCGCCAAGTGAACAAGAAATATCAGGGTCCGTTGATGGAAGCTTACGTTGACAAAGTGAGAAAGCTAGAAGAGCACTTTGACGGCCTACAGATGGAACATATTCCAAGAGCTCAGAACGACATTGCCGATGGCCTGTCAAAGTGCGCCGCACTTAAGTTACCTGTGGAACCAGGGATCTTTGTGCTCAAGCTGACTCAACTGTCCGTAACACCATCAACTGGACAGAGCAAGAAGAGGAAGTTGATTTCTGGTGACTATTTTCTGACAGGTGGTGGGGAAGCTGATCCACGAACACCTATGAGACCGGCGGACCGAGCCCCTTTCGGTTCGGCGGGGGGCGGAGGTCGCACGAAGAGCGGATCGAGGCGAAGCACACCAGCAGATTTACCCAGCTTCGGAGCTCTCCGGAGAGATAATACTCCTACTAATGCTTGTCTGATTGTATTGAATTCTTGCTCGGGAGCGCTGAGTGCTACAGTACACTCCAGCTGCTAACGAGACCGAGCGTGAGTGTTTTTCTGGGAACGAACCTTCCTCTACGTTGCGCATGGGCCTCCTTTTATATGCTCAAGGGGTCTCTGACAGGTGGCAACATAGACAAGGGCAAAAATGGAAAAGGAGTTGCGGTTGGTACAACCACCTGTACAGTGTATCCTACCTAACCCTGACGGCAGGGGACAAAGGCATTAAATGCCCGTCTGCGTCGCCCAAATAGTGCAAAAAGGACCATCAGGGACGCCACCGCTCGCCACGATGGCAGTCTTCTCAGCGTCGCTTGCCACCGCGCACCGCTGGCTGCACCGCCTCTCGCCACGCGCGTCTGGAAAGGCCTCAGGGCGACACGTTGGTGGATGTGCTGGAGTGCGGGTACTGAGTGGTAGTTTGCTGCGGCAAGCGCCTTGCCGCGGTCGTTGTCTTGTCACGTCCGGAAGCTTGTCGCTCACCGGGCCTTGCCGGGACGCGTGGCGCTTCGCGGCAAGTTCCTTGAGATGCCTTGGTTGGCCTTCCCAGCAAGCTCCTCTCGCCGGGGCCTTGTCTCCTAGGCTTGAATACTTTGTTCTTGAATGGCTCCAAAGGAACCACGGAGGACCTTGGCGGTCACCCGGCAAGCCTTGCCGCGGGGTGCTGCTACTGCCCGTGCACGAGTTCGGGATACTAGGGTACCCCTACTCTAGTACACCGACAGGAGAAAGGAGAAGATAATGGTGCGGACTAGGCATCGTTCAAGGAAGTCTCGCCTAACCGGAAACCAAACGACAAAAAAGCTAAGTTGCCAAAGTTTGAGCAATCAGTTTTAAATTTTTAAGTTATCTTCCTCGAATGACCGTACTTTGTATGGAAAACCTGTGCGCGGATGAACCAACTCGTAGCTAGTTGCGCCCTTACTTTGTTTCGAGTCCGCTCAACAACTTAAGTGAGTTGCGGCTAGTTGCGACAAGGTTTCTTGTCGGTAGCGGCACCGCCAACAGGCTGCTGATGTCCCGCACTCAGCGCTCGCGGCTAAGGTTCCTGCGCCGACAAGTTCCCTAAAAGCATAGGGCAAAAACATACAAAGGAAGGAATCAAGTAAAGGAAATAACACAGCAATCTCTACCCAAAATAGAGTTATATTACAAGATAGCTTGTTGCAGCTCTAACAGATTATTCTTATAACATGACCAGCAGCGACAAGAAAAAGAGAAAACGGGCGGCCTAATCTACGCGATCGCCCTCAACCCTCTTGATCTCGCTCACCTTGTCCACAATGGGTGCGACAAGGGCCTTGAGCGCTTCCAGATCAGCATCCGGCGGCAGGGACCTGAGGACGTTGGTGAGGTTGAGGCCTAGGTTGCGGAAGGCCACCTTCACCAACACCTTTTGAAGAACTCCCACGCAGATCTTGCGCGACTCGTCGGCCAGCTGCTTTGGGATTTTCTCCCGGAGTCGCTGGAGGGCCGTCGCCACGCCTTTGAAGAACAAGCTGAGCTTGGCGCTGGGTTGGAGGTGCTCGTCGGAAGAATACCTGAGGTCCTCCATTCCCAGCTGCGCCAGCTCCTCGTCGATGGCGGCGGCAACATTCACGAGACCATCGGTCCAGTGCTTCACAGTCTCCCTAAAAGCATTCTGGGCGACACCAGCACTCGCCAGCAGCGCCTCATCGGCTTTGATCTTCTCCTTCAAGGCCACTTCCTGCTCCCTGGCGCCGTCTAGCGTCTTGGTCAAAGTGGCCAGCTTCAACTCAAGATTTGCGTTGGAGTCCTTGGCGGCGCTAAGCTCTTTGCTCCTCTCAGCGAGACGACCCTGCAGCTCGCCATGAGCGGCGGCGTCCTTCTCGCGCTCACGCTTGAGCGCGGCAAGCTCCTCGCCGCTCGCCTTGAGATCGACCTCCAGCTGCGCCATCTTCGTCTCCAGTTCCTTCTTGGCGGCCTCGGCAGCTACGGCAGCATCCTTTGCTTCCTTGAGAGCTCCGCCAATTGCTTGCTCGCGCGCGGCAAGCTCCTCCTCGTGGCTGTCAAGATTGACCTTGCGCTGCGCCAACTCACCTTCCTGCGCAGACAGCTTCTCTGCAGCGAGCCGATGTTGCTCTTCAACTTCAGCCTTCGCGAGGAGGAAAGCTTTCCGCTCCTCGGCAACCTGCTGCCGCTCCTCTGCCAGGGATCGGAGAGTTTCCTGCCTGAGACCCCGGAGCTCCTCAGCGCGCTTCTCAATGTCCACTCCCACCCTCGCGACAAGCGCTTCTCGGAATTCCAGCTTGGCTTGTCGGGCGCGGTACAGCGACAACAGCTTCCGAAGCAGCCGCTCCTCCTCAGGCTCATCGCTGCTGCTGCTTGGCGCGTCGACCAGCGTCAGCCCAGTGGAGGCGAGCACCTCTCCTTCGACCGGCGCCCTGGAGCTTGACGCCCAGGGGAGCTTGATGAAGATGTCGTCGCCGGCCTTCAAATAGGCGCCGGGCTGGGGCTCTTCGGAGCCTGGCGCTGCAGCAGCGGCGGAGGGATCGGCGGTCGGCCTAGCTCCTGGCGCTCCCGCGGCCTCGGGGCCGTTAGTGCGATCGCCGGATCCCTCGCCAGCTTCTGCGGCGGCAGCTTTGGCGGCCTCTTCTCCGGCGGGATCATCAGCGCCGGCTTCTCCTTCGGTGGCAACGGCGCCATCGGTGTTGCTGCGCGCGTTCTCCTCACCGGCGACCTCGGTTTCCATCGGATCCGTAGCAGATGGATCTGACGACCGAAAAAGGGAGAAAAGTCAAGCAAATATCCAAAAAGAAAATCAGAAGAAGAAGAACCAAAGGGAAGTTTTCAGACAAGAGGATTACCATTACTAGGATCCGCAGTCGTGGTCTCAACCACCGGAGGATCATGGTGCTGTCCCTTGCCGGAGAACTGTCCCTTGCCGGAGAGTTCTCCCTTGCCGGAGAACGCTCCCTTGCCGGGGAATCCTCCCTTGGCGGTGTAGTCGAAGCAGATGGCATTTCGGGAGTGGCTTCCGGGCCCTCCTGGTGGAGATGCTCTGCTCCTACACAAATCAACAGTCATATATCAGCAAAGAAAGAGCAACCATGCGCGCCTGGCAGCAGGAAGTAAACTATGTACTTACGCTGGGGGCTGTGCTGGGGGCTGCTTTGGGGAAAAGTTGCCGGGTCCGGCAAGATGGTCTCGGACACACCCTCTGCTGTCGCGGTGGGTTCGTTCTCGGTGACAATCACCGGGACCATGGCTCTCTTCGCCGCTCTCTGGGCCAGAGTCCTGGAAAGGAATGGGTTCGGAGTAAAGCAAATCAGATACAAGACAAAACAGCAAGAATTGAAGAACTACAAGCACGGCAAAGAATCTTACTCTTCTTCTTCCTCGTCAGAGCTGAGCGCGGAGAGATCGAAGTCCGGCTCGCCTCCGGTGCGATGAGGCAGAGGAGTAGCTTCCCTTGTCCGCTTGGTAGGAGCAGTAGCGGTGGGCCGGGAAGACCCCGCTCCAGTTGCCGCAGCGGCGTGAGGCGCTCCCGCGGCAACAGTGCTTGCCGCGGTAGAGCGTGTCGCGCGGCACGGCGGCTATTGACTCGTCTGCCGCCCCGCTACGTCCACGGCCTTGCAGAGAAGCCTTCTTGGTGGAGCTGGGGGCTCCGCTTGCGGCAAGCTGTCTGAAGGTTCGGGTCCGACAAGCTCTCCCTCGCCAGGCTCGCTCGACTCATCTTCGGGCCCGACAAGCTCTCCCTCGCCGGCAAACTCCTCGCGCTCGGCAAGGCTTGCCGCCTCTGCTGCCTCTGCCTCCTCCACGGTGAATCCAAACTCACCCGCGGCCGCGGCTGCCGCCGCCTCTTCCAGCCTAGTGGCGATACGCTGCATCTCCGCGTCGGTGGTTTCGCGAGTAAGGCTCTTCTGCTCGTCGGAGCGGACTGGCACTTCAACCAAGCCATCAAAGAACTCCTGCATGACGGTGTCTGCCGGCTCTTGCCAAGTTGGGACAATTCCATGCGAGTCGCACAGCGGCATCATTGCACGGATGCGGTCGAGCGAGGAGTTGTTGCACAACGGAATGACACCCCTCGGCAACATGAATGAATGTTGAGGATCGCGCTTTAACAGTTCCAGGAGAATCGCGTCCAGCTCCAGGATAGTGAAGTTGAAGTTGAGGCCCGGGCGCAGCCTCATGATATCCGCCGAGTTCTGGAACTCCCAGGCGGGTCTCCTCCTCTCCTGCAGGGGGGGCGATGCGGCGGCGAAGAAAATCTGCGCCAACGCCGCCTACGGTGAGCCCGGCAAGCCTAAGGCGAAGGATCCGGGTGACGGCAATCTTCAGCCTATCGTCTTCCGGGGCTACGTTGCTCCAATCGTTGCCGCGCGCTATTGGGGCTTGTCGCAGGGCGGTAAATGGCTGCGGGTTCTCCTCGACAATCCAGCACCACTCTGCTCTCCATTCCTCCCACTTGCTGCGGAGCTCTCCCTCCAGATAAGCTTCCTTCTTGCCGACTCTCGAGATCCAGGCGATTCCGCCGGATAAAGGCTCTCCTCTCTTGACTCGGGGCATAAAGAAGTGACGAAAAAGAGCGACATTTGGATGGACTCCGACAAAGTTTTCGCAGAGATGTGCGAAAACTGCCATGGTTAGAACGGCGTTGGGGGTGAAGTCAAAGAGGCGGAACCCGTAGGTGTTCATGATGTCACAGAAAAATTCAAAGAAGGGCGAGCAGAGCCCGCAGTAGAAGAACAGCGCAAAGAAGGGGTATCCATTCGGAGCCAGTTCCGAAGCGGTAGCCGGGAGTACCTTCGTGCGCGGATGCGCTCGCGTCTCCGTCGACCAGAAGAGGTAGTAGTACTCCCTCAGCTCCTTCGCGACAAGCTGAGGGGGGAAGATGCCCCGCTCCTTTCGCAGCGCCGCGAGCCGCTGCGCCTCGACCGATTTCACGCCCTTCCCCTTGTCGGCTTTCGGAGCCATGGCGGAGGTGGTGGGGGAGATCGACGGCGTTGGTGGTGCTGGTGGCAATGGGGGGTGGCGCGCTGCTCTCTTTCGTCTTTGAAAAGAAGGGGGGAGCGGCGGAGATTTCCGAGATTGGAGTAGCAACCGGCGAGATGGGCGAACTGCCCCTGTTTCCCCTGCTTATAAAGAGGGAGGGGCGGACATTCCGCCTTTCTGAATAAAGAAACCACCCACGATCTCTCCCACGACGCCGCATTCGACGCGTGCCGTTGGGGGAGGGCGCGGTGGATACGGAGTAAGATACGGCGTAACCCAGGCCATGCATGCCCGTGCCCTGTTTTGGGCTTGACCCAACAGCGCTCAGCACCGTGTGTGGCCCAGGCCCGGGGGCTCCTGTCGGTGTACTAGAGTAGGGGTACCCTAGTATCCCGAACTCGTGCACGGGCAGTAGCAGCACCCCGCGGCAAGGCTTGCCGGGTGACCGCCAAGGTCCTCCGTGGTTCCTTTGGAGCCATTCAAGAACAAAGTATTCAAGCCAAGGAGACAAGGCCCCGGCGAGAGGAGCTTGCCGGGAAGGCCAACCAAGGCATCTCAAGGAACTTGCCGCGAAGCGCCACGGGCCCCGGCAAGGCCCGGTGAGCGACAAGCTTCCGGACGCGACAAGACAACAACCGCGGCAAGGCGCTTGCCGCGGCAAACTACCACTCAGTACCCGCGCTCCAGAACATCCACCAACGTGTCGCCCTGAGGCCTTTCCAGACGCGCGTGGCGAGAGGCTGTGCAGCCAGCGGTGCGCGGTGGCAAGCGACGCTGACAAGACTGCCATCGTGGCGAGGGGTGGCGTCCCTGACGGTCCTTTTTGCACTATTTGGGCGACGCAGACGGGCATTTAATGCCTTTGTCCCCTGCCGTCAGGGTTAGGTAGGATACACTGTACAGGTGGTTGTACCAACCGCAACTCCTTTCCCATTTTTGCCCTTGTCTACGCTGCCACCTGTCGGAGACCCCTTGAGCATATAAAAGGAGGCCCATGCGCAACGTAGAGGAAGGTTCGTTCCCAGAAAAACACTCACGCTCGGTCTCGTTAGCAGCTGGAGTGTACTGTAGCACTCAGCGCTCCCGAGCAAGAACTCAATACAATCAGACAAGCAACAGTAGGAGTATTATCTCTCCGGAGAGCTCCGAAGCTGGGTAAATCTGCTCGTGTGCTTTGCCTCGATCCGCTCTTCGTGCGACCTACGCCCCCCGCCGAACCGAAAGGGGCTCGGTCCACCGGTCCCATAGGTGTTCGTGGATCAGCTTCTCCGACACTTGGCAGTAGAACCATATCTGGTTCCAGTCCTTGGGATGACTTGGTGGCTGCGCATAAGGAAAAATGGCTTCTCTCCGTCGTTGGATTGAGACCCCGCCAAGTCCCAAGCTAGGTCTGTTGGAGTACTCATTCTAGTAGTTCAAGTAAAAGTATTCTCTAAATGTTCCAAGGTGTGCTCTTCTTCAAGGTACACCTCACAGAACACTTGAAAGTTGCATATGTTAGACACAAAATTGGAACCGATGTCTTGAGGATGGAGGTCGAAAAAGCGCAGAACATCTCTGAAGAACTTAGAGCCACGCAGCGAGAAGCCATGGTTCATGTGATCAGTGAAAACGATGACCTCCCCATCTTTGGGTCAGGCTTCTCTTCTGTCAGTTTAGGAGGGCGATAAGACATGACATCCTTCTTGGGTAGATACCGGATTTCACAAAATCGTCAAGTGTACTCTCCATGACAACGGATTTGACCCAATTCCAAGAAGTGTTTGTTTTGGCCGGCATTGGTAAGAAGGAAGCCTAAAAAAGAGTAAATTTGTCGGATTAATTTTAAGCCGGAGGAAGAAGTATTACAACACATATTTAGACTCGCGGCTTATAAAGGGGTCTAATGGTATATGACTAATTATGTCAGGTTATTTAAGCCTCCATGATCAGTTTAATATGATCTGTTGAGCATTGAAATTTAAGCCGGTGGTTGATCCGCCATCACTAGGTGGATCTATCAAGATGCAGTTTTTTGCTAAGTACCATACGAACAGGTTTCACAGGCTGCGGCTATTATTTTGGATCAGCGTCAGTTCAGAAAAGAAAAATAAATCAAGACCTAAAAAACCAGTACAAATGAGTTCATGAGTTCTAAGGAGATCTCTCTTCAAGGAAAAAGGATCCGCTGGTATGGAAGCCAGAGGCGAAACTACCACTGCATCAGTTTTATACCGTTTTCAGATCTAAGAGGGTTAAAGTGCAGGCACTAAAGATGAACTACGACAAACTATGAAGAACACGGCAAAGTTCAGAAACCCTAATGTGGATCTAAGGTACAGGAAAGCAAGTATTTACAGATGAAGATCGACTGCGGAGGGGCACCGGTATTCTCTAGTTCGTTCAGGTTCATGCAGCGGCCAAAGATGAGGACGAGGTGCGCTTCACGGCGGTGGCAGAGCTCGAGCGGCAAAAGGTCGAGAGAGGAGGAAGAAGATGGAAAGGGGGAGAATGAGGAAAGACTGGTCGTGGCTATTTATAATGAAAGCCTCATAAGTGGGCGCGAAAAATGAGGAGACCAAAAAGATGGTTATCCAGCTACTCGGGTGCCTCGATTCTCGGATGATTATTAAGATAAAGATCCGTTGAGATATGTTGGATAAAGTGTGAATTAATGACAAGTGACGTCATGGCGGGTTATCACAAATCCATAAGATGACATCATGGAGGGTTATAACTCTCATGCAATGAAGAGCAGAAGAATTTTCCTAAGTGTTGAAGATTGACATGAACCAGTTCAAATCAATCGGGGGCCGAATGTTGGAGACATAACTATTAGGTATGACCCGCCCAGGAGGGGCCGGGTTATACCTACACTAGTAGAAAAGGGGGCAAAGGTCCAGGCCGGATCAGCCCATTAGTCCTGGTTCACTCCAGAACCGGGACCCATGGGGGCATTGGACCCGGTTCGTGAGCCGGGGCCGGCCGAGCTACGTGGGCCATTGGTCCCGGTTCGTATGGACCTTTTGGTCCCGGTTGGTGGGACGAACCGGTACCAATGGGCCTCGCTCCTGGCCCACCACCATTGGTCCCGGTTGGTGGCTTGAACCGGGAACAAAGGCTACCCTTTAGTCCCGGTTCATGCCACCAACCGGGACCAATGATGTGCCTATATATACCCCCTCGCGTGAGAGCAGAGCACACTACTCTGTTTTTTCTGGCCGCCGAGGGGGAGTGGGCTTGGTGGTGCTCTAGCTCACCTCCGATGCACACAAGGTGTTCGATGGAATGCCCGAGCCACACTATTTAAGCTTTCTCCTCTCCAAGCTCCATTTTCCTCAATATTTGTCTAGGTTTAGCGGTCCGTCATGCCCCGTCCCCGTCTTCACCATCGTCGATCACTCGCGCCGATCTCATCGCCGGCACCACCCTGGTGAGCCTCTTGTTCTTATCTTCTTTCTGATTGGAAAAATATTCTTACTTGTATGTTTAGATAGATACTTATATTATTTTCTTACTTTTATTATTGCATCTTATATAGTGCGATAGTTTTGGTATCCGCCCCCGTCGGCCCTCGTCCTGTCTATGATTCGGATGTGGTATATATTATCTTTTTATAACTATTGGTTCATTTATTGTTTATGACAATTATGCCGACCAACGTGACATATATTTTATTTATCTAGGAGGTTGTTGAACCAGAAATTCCAACCGACCCTATTGTCGAGAGGATAAATTTAGTTGAAGAAGAAAACAATTTCATGAAGGAAAAAATAAGAAAAATTGAGGAGGAGAAGATGATATTGGAGTTGCATGTTGTGAATGTCGTCGATGATCACAAGATCAAGATGGATGCAATGCGCTTGAAGATTAGAAAGATTAGAAAATATGCCATTCATACCGAGGCTTGGTATCATTATGCCATTGGATCAGTTGTTACCTTGGTTGCGATTATGATCGCATTTGTTTTCGCATTGAAATGTTTTACATAGTTTCAATGTATGGTTTAATTAATGTAGATGCTCTTTAGAGCTTTATGTTGTTAGATGAGAACTATGTATGTACTTTGGTTTTAATGTGATGATGAACTTCTATTAATTTGGTCACTTAATTATCTATTCATGATGTTCTGTAATGGTTTTTGACACACTTAATTATATATAATGCACGCAGATGAATAGCTACTAGCTAGCTAGTTGCGAGCATCTACCGTTGATTCTATAGCTATACTTTCATCAATGGCATTTATAATGCTTCATTGTCACTTTAATTGACCTCTATTTCTCTTAAAGTGCTTGTGGCAGGAACAAGGGAATAATTACTGTGGATACTACATGTGCGAGTTCATCTACAACGCGACTTTGAAAAATAAGCGGGGCTACTCTAAAAGACAATATGAAGTGCGTAAGCAATAATATTCCCAATTTCATTTTGTTACACCATCATTTCTTTTGAGTTTCATTCATATATATGTATTAACCCCCTTCTTCAAATTAGACGTGGCAGATGCGGAATGAACTCCTACCACAAGATTGCATGAAAGCAATTCAAGAGGAATTGGCGGGATTCTTTCTTGACCACGTCATCTATAAAGCCGGAGAATACCATGTGGAAATTGATTTCAATTGCTAGGGGATTGTAAGAGATATTACATATTGTATATGTATGCAGCCAGTAGCGTCGGATAGATAATACAAAAACTTGTTGTTCGACCAATCTCTCGGAGAAGGAGAGGTCGATTGATCACTTCTCTCGGTATGCATGACGAACTTCTGTACTTAATGGTTTCCTTCATTTTCTTACTAGCTAGCATGTCGAGGGCCTCTCTATGTATAATACGTAGCGTCGACCAAGCACGGACATAAGAAAGGACACTTCTCTCTATTAATTAGCTAGCTAACACAACATATGAAACACCTAAATTAACCCCCCAAAACCCCCAACCCCCCTCCCCTCTTTCAAAAAAAACACCAGCCCCTAAAATGCTAACGCGTGGATGCATTTTGGTCCCGGTTGGTGCCACAAACCGGGACCAAAGGCCCTCTTGCCTGAGCTCGGCGCACCGGCCACGTGGAGGCCCATCTGTCCCAGTTCGTGTTAGA
>NC_057801.1:810969401-810994804 GCF_018294505.1 Triticum aestivum
CGTGTTAGATCCGGGACTAAAGGTCTAGGGCATTAGTAACAACCCTTTAGTCCCGGTTCAAGAACAGGGACAAAAGGCCCTAACCAACTGGGACGAATGGGGCTTTTTCTACTAGTGCTACAGCGATTCATCATATGAAGCCCAAGACGATATTCGAAGATGGCGGCCCAAGGCCCAAAGGCTTCTTAAGGCCCGTCGAGATAAACCGCCGTATATATATATATATATATATATATATATATATATATTCTATTACCCTTGTTGAACTGACGGATTCAGGTGGTTGTACTGATGTTTTCGAAGCGGTTAAACTGATGCTTTTAGTTGTATTTAACAGATCTTCTTCTTTAGTTCAAATTTTTTTTGTAATTTTTTGGTCGGAACGGGTCGTGTAATATATCGTTGGAAAGCTCTTGACAACCATATTTCAAGTATATTGAACGTTTTTGCAAAATCATTATGGTTTAAGAGCAGTTTTGAAAAAACCGTTTTTTCAAAACCGAAAACGTGAATCGTATTTTGGACTCAATTTTCAAAAGGTTTGTTGGAATTGAGCAAATAAGATGGCGTTGGAAAGCTGGTGAAAATCCGCATCTTCCATATATGTATTGTTTTTTCTAATTCTATATGATTTAAAAGTAATTTGAAAAACGGTGAAATTTTGGGCGGAACGTATTTTCACGATTTTTTGCAAACGGTTTGTCGGATTGACGCAAATGATACGGCGTTGGGAAGCTATGGACAATGCACAACTTTTGTGTATAGAAACTTTTTTCTAATTCCTTACGATTTATTAAAATTGGTTTTGAACGCGGTTTTTTAAAAAGTTTGTCGAAATGGGGCAAATAATATACCGTTGGATAGCTATCGAAAATGTGAAACTTAATCATGTTCGACGATTTCTTTACTTCGCAACCGTTTAAGAGTTATTTCAAATACGGTATGATGGATCCTGTTGTTTTCTCGTCTGAAAAACAGAGTAGTCGTACTGATATACGTGTATGTTTGTACTGAGCTATTCTTTGTACAGTAGTTTTGAATGGTTCCAAAAAAGTATACTTGTACTGAAATTTGCACGGATTTGTACTAAGCGTGTTTTCACTAACTAGATTTTGCTCTATTTTTTGGGTAATTTTTTTCTCGTAAGTTTTCAACAGTGTACTGTATCCTAGCCCGAACTTGCCTGGTTTTTATTGTTGAACTGAATGTTATTTTTTTGCCACATTTTTTTGCGTGTTTCTTTTTTTTAAGTCAATTTTTTTTGCAACGAATGTTCTAGATTTCTCTTGTTTTCCAACTTGAACTTTATACCATTTTAAACTTTTACCAACTTGAATTATCATGTGTGGATGAGCACTTGAACTTGTAGAATTTAAATTTTTTTGTTTTAGTTCTTATTTGTTTTCTCGTCCGAACTTATGGTAGGTATCACTGAACTTGCGTAGTTTCTGTAGCTGAACTAAAATCCATGTTGTCTGTGAAAACCAGGAAAATTGCATCTACTCAATGGGCCATGATGCAAGCATCGCCGCCGAAAATACTTGGCGCACCAGAGAACCCGCACTGCTGGATTTGTCGGTAGAGAACTGAGGGCAGCACATCCCATACCTTTTTTCTGCAGCAGCTACACTTGGTTTACCAACTCACACACACACAAAAGTGATAACAAGTTGGCACACGACCTGATAACAAGAGCACACATGAACTGATAAACAAGAGCACACCGGTGATTAACATAATATAAATCCATTGTCGTTTTTTCCATTTGTTAAGTTGGTTTTTTCTTTGAACTTTTACTGCTATGATTTTTTTGCAAATTTGTCTCCTTGAGTCAGAACTTAGGCAATTCTTAATTTTTAATTTATGGTACTTATGGTACTAGAGAGTTTGTACTTCTTAAAAAATAATCACTCGATGTTCTTTTAGTTTTAGTTTTTAATTTTCTTTCTCATCCTTATCCTTACTGTCAATGTCATCACCATCGTACTTTTATGGTTTATATAGTTGAGCGGACTTACATTTTTACCATTCCTTCTTTTAAAAAAGAAGATTTTTGGATCGAGTCGGGTGAACCGGCTACCTGTACTCCGGTGGACTGACGGCTCCGTCGAGGTGGAGCTGATGGAAGCAGGGATGCGATCGGCCGGCGTGAGTGGAAGGGAGCGGCCGGAGCATCGGGAGGAAGGCGGCCAGAGCGCGGGGAGGAAGGTGGACGGAGCGCCACGAGGAAGACAACGGGAGAGTGCGGGGGAAGAAGGTGGCTGGCGAGCAGCCTAGCTCCGGCGAGCAAGACTCATAGGTCCTCCTCAGCCTTGGATCTCAGCGGCCGGCCATGGCTGTGTAGGGGTGGTGGTGCACTGGTGTGCAGGTCGTCGGGTGAGGCGGCGCACGGGAGATAGACAGGGAGGGATGCGCGCCGCAGACGGCAAGGGAAGCACGCCGGCGGATGGAGGCGGGTCGTCGGCAGGAGGCAAGTTGGGGGCGGGGGTCGGCGACGGGAGGAACGCTGGGAGGAGGGGATTGGCGGAGGCGCTCTGGGAGGAGGAGGATAGAGCCAGCGGCACGGAGGGTGGCGGTGGATCCGAGCGGCGGCGCGCTGGGTGGAGGTGGGATCGGGACGGCGCGCTGGGCGGAGGTGGGTTCGGGCGGCGGCAAGAGGAAGAAAACGGACACGCCTCTATATAGGGCGCGAGGGTAACAGAATAATATTCTGTTACCGGTAACAGAATAGTCCAGCCCTATATATATATATATATATATATATATATATATATATACATATATATATATATATATAACTTGTATTGTAAGGCAAGAATAGATAGGCACCGAGCCGGACACTGTTTACGAGCCGGTCAGGACTCCTGAGCCGCTGGGCGTCGACCTGTGTATATAAAGGGACGACCCGGTTGCGATTCAGGACAAGTAAGATCAGATCGTAAGCTAGGTTAAGCGGATTCGCTTCCTGGTAATCGAGACATAAGCAATACCACCTCAAACTGGATTAGGCCTTTACCTTCACCACAAGGGGCCGAACCAGTATAAATTCATGTGTGCTTTGTCCCGTTTTAACCCCTTTAAGCTTCCAAGTTGCGATGGCTCCACGACTAAGTCCTTTCGCTAGGACATCTGTCGTGACCTTTCCACAACATAGAACTTGATGAAAAATGCATGAAGTCATGTTTTTTTAAAATATAGAACTAATCTCTCCACTTCAAATTCTGTTTTTTTAAATAGCAACAATTGCTTTAACTAAAAAAATTAAATAACAACAATTATTTTAACTAATCTGTCCTAGGTTTCATACTAATTCTAATTAACTAGCTAGCACTATAAAATTTAAATAACAAAAATTTCTTTAACTAAAAAGTGCAAGAAACCTATATAATCAATTCTGTTTTTTATTACACTAAAAAATAACCTAGGGTTCATACTATTTCATACTAATTAGCACTAAATAGCATAGAAGAAGGGAGGGGAGAGGGCTTATAGAGGGCAGAGAGACAGACATGGGGTCGGGGGAGACGGCGCGGCAGCGAGGCGAGGCGGGGCGAGCGCCGGTGTCGGGGGTCCCTGAGGTTGGGGGAGACAGGGCGAGCGTGGGGACGGGGGCGAGCCCGGGTAGGGGGGCGAGCGCCAGGGTCAAGTGCTTCGGCGGCGACAACACTAGGGAAGACAGAGGGGGATTTGGGGGAAGTGTAGAGGTGGGAAGAAGCAGAGAGAGTGAGGATTTTGGGGGTTAAGTCGAGATAGCAGTAGCGCATTCCAGACAAACGTGCTATAGCTAATTTGGCTATAGCGCTTTTGCAAAGAATGCGCTACTGCTACTATAGAGAGCGATAGCGTTTTCCTGTAGAAAGCGCTACGGCTATTACCTGTAGCAGTCTTCCTGTTTGTTTCTTCTATTATCTTTTCCTTTATTTTCTCACCTTTTCTTTTGTGCCAGTACTCCAAGTCCCAGAACACAAACCTCGTCTTCCATACCTTCAGCAGCGGCTCTGGCGCCTTTTTCATCGTCTTTCCCAGTGCGGGGCACTGTTCGTAGTTTTTCAATAGCTCAACGATTTTGGCGCCGCTCTGCTTACGTGGAGGTCCTCGATGCTCAACATGACCATTGAATAGATTTCCACGGTTTCTCCATGGGTCGTCCTTCTCGAGCCATCTTCGATTCCCCATGTACATGATTTTCCCGGACCCGCCCTCTTTCCTTGACGTTAGCTGCTGAGACGTCATATCATCCATGCACCGCGTGCATTCGCAATATCCATGGCACACCTGGCCTATGACATATACGTAGCCGAGATAGTCGTGCACTGTCATGATCAGCGCAGCTCCCATGTAGAAAAACTCGCATTTGCTGGCGTCCCAAGTCTTGGCCGGTGTTTTCCATAACGTTTCTAACTCCTCTTGAAGTAGCCCCAAATACAGATTAATATTATTTCTCGGTTGTTTCGGCCCTCGAATTAGCATGCTCATGTGAATGTACTTCGACTTCATGCACAACCAGGGGGGAGGTTGTACATCAATACAAACATGGGCCATGCGCGATGCTTGGTGTTCTGGTTGCCAAATGGATTCATGCCATCGGTACACGCGCCGAGCACGATGCTCCTTGCATCCCATTCGAAATATGGATAGAAGCCGTTCAATGCTCTCCACTGGCTTCCGTCCTTGACGTGTCTCAGATTCAGATCATCTCCATCGTCGGGCTTCTTCCTCTCCGCGTGCCAGCGCATGAGCTTTGCTTCCTTGGGATCTACAAAATACCGTTGGAGACGGGGATTTATCGGTAAGTACCATACAACTTTCTGGGGAGGTTTCTTCCCGGCCTTCTTGATTCGAGAAGTATTGCACAATGGACAACTTGTTTTTTTCGTGTGCTCCTTCCGATAAATTATGCAATCGTTTATGCATGCATGGTATCTAACATGCGGCAGATCAAGAGGGCACACGATCTTCTTGGCCTCATCCACACTAGTAGGACATAGATTCCTCGCGGGAAGAACATCCTTTAGGTACTTGAGATGCTCATTGAGGCTAGTGTCGGTCCATTTGTTTTTAGCCTTCGTCTTCAGGAATTGGAGCGTGAAACTCAAGCGGGTCACCTCAGGATTGCAACCATCATACAATGGAGTGTTCGAGTCTACCACCAGTTGCTGCAGCTTAGCCTCCTCCCTAGAAGCAGCTCTCTCAGTACTCATCTCCTTGCGAAGCAGTGCTTGAACATGAGGGTCCGGCACGATTGAACTTAGTACCGACGAACTCTGCGGCGTGGAGTCCACGTTCTCTCCGCCGCCATGTCCGGCCCTTTCTCCGCCGCCATGTCCGGCCCCTTCTCCTTCGCCATGACCGCCCCTTCTCCGCCGCCATGTCCGGCGTCTTCCCCACCGTCATTGTCGATCATCTCTTCGTCTTGCCCCGTGTCGTCATTGCGTGCCCCATCGGCGTCCTCAACATCATCATCCTCATCTTCAATTATCCACCTAGTATAGCCATCCATGAAACCAGTCATGAGCAGGTGCGCCATCGCATCATAGGGGTCGAGCCAAACTCCTCCTTTGCATCTTCGACACGGACATAAAACCTCTGTCAGGTTATTTTCTTTCATGTCCTACACCGCCGACCGCAACCACCTGTCCACCATCGTTCCACTGACCATCATGAACGCTTGCACAGTAATAATAAACAATCTGATTATAAAAATGTGTGCATGCATCAAATTCATACAAAAATTCGTCATATAGAGTTTGCCCGAAATTCGCCGAAACAGAAATAAATCGACATTTCGGCAAAACATAGGCAACTCAAGCACAATTCGGCGGCAACTCAAGCCACACACACAATTTCCATCATATCAAGCGATTATGTCATATCGCACACATACACATATTTCCATTCTTGCAAAAGCACTAATTTTTAATCACCATTCCGAGATCGAGCACGGTGATGATGATGTCGATCGGTGTCACCACACACCTAGGGAATGATCATAAGTGGACAAAGCTTACTTCTTGAGACGGCTAGATCTAGTTAGTGAGGTACATATCTCACTTCATTGAACGGGTAGATCTATCAAGCTAGTTGGGGAAAGAGATGACTATCTAGTGGAGGGAGAGGAAAAAGAGAAAGGAGATGCATTAATGGAGATGGTGTAAGTTAGCTAGGAGCAATAAAGAGAGAGAAAGGTAGGTAGAAGAAGAAGAGTAATGGGGGAGAAGTAATGGGGAAGAAGCAAAGTGAGGGAGAGAGGAGGTGGTAGGTAGGGGAAAGTGAGGAAGAGAGGATGGGGGAGGGGAGGGGGAGGGGAAAATGTGGCATATGCTGCGGCTTAGCAGTAGCGCTGGTCCTAAACCGCGCTACTGCTATAAACATAGCAGCAGCAACGCTTATGACACACGCGCTACTGCTAAATGGGTCCCGCCATGTGGCCAGTTTCAAAAAAGCAACAATTAGCAATAGCGCGTATAGGAAAAAGCGCGCTATTGCTATTACTTTATCAACAACGCTCTTATATAGACCGCGCTACTGCTAAATCTAGGTTGGCGGGAACTGTCGGTCGACTTTAGTAGCAGCATGGTTCCGCCAAGCCGTGCTACTGCTAAGTCAGTAGCAGTAGCACCTCCTTTTTTTGCCTCTCTGCTGCTAATTAGCAGTAGCACCTCCCCCTGAACCGCGCTACTGCTAACATTTTGTGTATAAGGTTTTCTCTAGTAGTGACAACGCTTTTTTAGTCCCGGTTTAGGTGGACTCCAGAGTTGGTCGGGCGAGAGGGGGTTGATCGACGTCCCCCCTCATGTCGAAGTTACCAGACCACCTCTCTCTCTCATGCATGTCCGACGTCCCCCCTCATGTCAAAGTTATCGGGGAGGGGGTAGATCCACAGCGACGCTCACCCCTCATTTTGAATATATGAACATTTTAACTTATTAATTAACTTAGTAACTTGGTAAATCTATGATATACTTAAGACAAGAGGCAAAGAAGCCATCACGTTTATCTACACAGATTAAATTATCTCAACCATCAACTTTTTGTTATAAAGGGCCCAGATTTAAAGATATAACGTTACATACAAATATTGTGTGTAGGCATATATATGTTCTGTCATAAAGAAATCTAGAGTGGGCGCACATATGGGTTCATGTACACGTAATAGCCAGCCCAAACTTGCTTTCGGAGAGTTAAAAAAAGCTTGCTTTCAGAAACAAAGACGGCCGCCGTTTATGGAACAATCGAGCCTCACAACAAAAAGGAAAGAGCAGTCCGGCTGCTTTGCATGTGATGACGCGTGTCATCCTGACATTAATATGTCAGTATTCTCCCACACGTGTTGCCTCCGTAAGCTGCACATGACATTACTACGGGTCAAACATAAATAAGAATATTATTTAATTTCAAAATAATAAGAATATTATTTTATGAAAGGAAAAAAGAGAAAACACTAGGAGTACAAATCTAGACAATCCAACGCAAAGCAATGCTAATGGATGGCTCACCGTAGACAGTTAGTGTATAATTATAGAAACATAAAAACATGCTGCCAAAAAAAATATAGCTATATACACGAGTAGGGCGTTTCGGTGCCCACGCTTATCTGCACCCGGTTAAAAAACAACTGTAAAAAACTTCAAAGAAAATTGAAAAAATTCCAAATTTTTTTGTGCCGTAGACAATTTGATGCGCGAGGCCCGCTCCAACTTTCAAGTCATTTAGACGTCCGAGAAGCTCTCAGCAAAAAACACAAACGGGCCAAACAGTACATGAACAGTAAACATTTTTACAGATCCCCAATTGTCTTTTTTGCTGAGAGCTTCTCAGATGTCCAAATTATATGAAAAACAGAGCAGACTTCACGCATCAAATTGTCTACCGTGCAAAAAAAAGGAAATTTTTAAGTGTTTGTTTTGATTTTTTTTTGTCAGCGCATGTGCAGATGAGCTCGGGTGCAGAGATGATTTTCGCTATATACACCAGCTTATTTTAATAACAATTCAGTGGCTAAAATAGCATTATATTTTAGAAAATTGTTGTACATGCCACAGACGCTAAGAGATGACATTTTATCTATCTTAATCACCTCGACGAGGCAGACATGATAGGGACATTCAAATACATTAGCTTTAGACTGATGGTCATGATGCGATGAAATTCCTTCTTGGGTGGATAAATTTACAAATATTTTCTCTATTTGAATTCCAAAATAAATAATAGGGACGTAGCAAAAATGTATCTATCTATTATATAACTAAAACATAAGTAAAAGAAGCCATCAAGTTCATCCACATAGATAAAATTATCCTAGCAATTATTTTCTTATATTGACGGCCGAGATTTAAAATTGCAACCTTACATACAAATATTGTTGTAAACAAACTATTAGACTGTCAGGTACATATGTGCCAGGCAAGTACGTAATAATTTGAGCGGTTCAGCTTTATAACAAGAAAAAATACCAATTTGGAAGGAGCAGTTCAGGCGTACACGTTAAAAAGTACTCTAACTTGGAAGGAGTAATTCGGAGATAAAACATATTGCTTCAGGCTTACATGCTTAGGACTCTCAAAACTAGCATGCGTACCTTTTTTTTTTTTTGCGGGGGAACTAGCATGCGTACCTAGCCTAGGCTTCCAACTTCCGGATGCAACAAGCCAAGGCCGGTGTAAAATTCTAGATCAAACATACTGTAGTCCTGCCTCACGTGATCTTGATGGCTCCGTCGCTGATGTTGTTGCCACACAGGCGGCAATCCGTGATTAAGAATAGAGTAAGAACCATCAAAGACGTACTCTGTTGTGACTAGAGAATTACCTATTTTGCTACTGGCTGGAATTTATGATCTTACAATCAGCAATGTTGCAGGATAGGGACGCATGCATGCAGCGGCGTGGCCGTGTGATCGCGATTAAGATCTTCGGCCGAGCATAACACAAACACGCATGTACGCATGCGTCTGGACGTGAACAGGTTGGTTGATTGATCTCTTGAGGCTTTTCGGCTTTAGGGCTCCATTGAACACAGTTTTTTTGAAAAATTCAAAACCAATCTTTCAACACATAAGTTGTTACATGTATAATAGACGCATGTAAAAAATTTCATTATGAAATAGGTTTTGATATGATCTCTATAAAAAAACAAAATCATGTATTTTTTAGGGAATAGTACATGTTCTATAATCAATTTATTTTTTTATTAGATCGCATATAGATGTATTTCGCCATGAAGAAATATTTTTTGCATATACATGTATTAAAGACAAGTCGTGTACATCCATAGGTATGTGCGTATTATTTTTAGAATTTTTAAAAACATAAAACTTCTTATATTGGAAATTTTAAAAGCTACATAGAACTCGGGCTTCATTAGCAATTTCCGCTATGCTACACACATCACGTGCATGCACACGTTTATGAGATATATTCATTTTTGTGGGGTATATGCATATTTTTATTTTTCTAGATGGGATATTATCATGTGTGTGTAAGATCTCTTGGCTGTGAAGTAACTACGTATTTCTTACATAGAGGTCCAATGCGCTTGACCTTTTGTAATAAAATCCATTTGATTAAGAATGAGCGGTTATATAGTGTTTGGAAATGGCTATGATCTGCTACAATAATGGTCTACAAAATGAATTCTCATTTTCTTTGCTTTTTCGTAATATTTTCAAGCATATCATTATTTTCACTGTTTGGACAGCACGGATAGTTTAATATGCATAAATACCAATTGTATTTTTTCTCTCAAATATACACCTAAAGTTACTTAGCCTTAGATGGTCAGGCTACACAAACAATTAGAAAGAGACGTTATTACCAGGAGCATTTAGAAGCATGAATGGAAGTTCAACCTCCATGACATCATGCTATCTAGAAACAAAATTGCACTTCAAACAGTGGTGATTTAGATAGAGGAAGATAGCATAATATTTAGGCAGTTAACTATTCATGAAATATTGTGGGGTAGCAAGAGGCTAACATAAATGCCAATACTCACCTTTTGTGAGGCAGTCGCCGATGACTTTATCAACAATACAAAATTTACCAAAAAGTTTTCACATGTAGTTTGATGATGTTTTGTTAGGACACACATTCCAACTAGAATATTCTTTTGTATTTCAAATCATCTATCAAAGGGGACTCATAAAACATAGTGGAAGAGAGAAATATGAAGATTGGTTGAAATTATATAGCTTTGCATGGCACGGTGACGATTCTTATCATAGACCAATTCAAAAATAAGATAGTTAAAAATAGAGTTCCCAAATATTATCACATCCACGGGGATGAACTTTTTGCCTTTTTAATATAATTTAACTGTTCATTGACAAATACCGGTGGAGAAAAAATACACTCAATGTAATAATTACTGACTAGCATGATCAGAAGATGTGGAAGCATATATAAGGATATGTTTATATATGACACTGGTAATAGATAACAATCTATGCCTGAAGGTCATCAATGTTTTCATTTTCTCTATCAAAATTCTAGAAGAATATTGGGTGCAAAGATAAATGAACGTGGATAAAAAGGTGGAACAGTGGAACTTAGAGATTGCTAGCAAATCCAATGGTTTGGTATGGTGGGATACATGCCTTGGTTCTTTGATATTCCATTGCTTAACAATCATATTACTAGCATTGACTTTACAGAGGATTTAGCAAAGTCTAATAATGTTTTATAATAGAATGCATTTCAGCTTTATTTTTTATATATGAACATACATAGAGCAAAACCAGCAAAATAAATAAAGGTGTAAAGGAAGACTAGCCGCGCAAATGTGCGGGTCACCCAGCTAGTTTGTGAATGACTTTACTATAAAAATGATTTTTGAGTGATTATTTTTCCTGCTATTTAATATTACTGTGTTTTATCATTATATTTAATTTGGTAATTTTTAGGTTATTTTAAATGTCTGTTTTAAACAAAAACAGATTTTGTTACTTTAGTTTGCTATTAAAGTTTCTAACAAAAAAATTCTTTGTGAAAATTCTTTTTGCTATTAATGTTTTGGACAAAAAATAATTTGATAATTTTTGTGGCATAAATTGTATAAAATTTTAGTTTATAAAATATTTTTAGTTGATTCGTTTTGCTATTGAAGAATATTATAGTTTTGTTTTGGTTGATCATAACAGAATATTTTAATTGATTATTTTTAGTTCATTCTTTTTGCTATTAGAGTTTCATAAAAAAATTCTAGCTCATTCTTTTTGAGAGGGGCATTTTGGAGGCCAAGCTCCATGGAGGCCTTTATTTTTGAAAAATTCAAATTCAAACTTTTATGGTTCAAAAAATTTTGAATTTTTTTTTGCATGTATGTAAGGATGTAACCCACATGTGTGTAAAAATTCATGATGAAACACCTTGAGTTGCGACCTGCAGAAAAAAGACAAATTCATGGCATGCGAGGATGAATAGTATCATGTGTTAAACAACCCCAGATTTGACTTTTTTGCACAACCCTCATTTCAATGTATTTTAAACTGAAAATTTACACACATGTGTGTTATGCCTTCATCTATATCTGTATTTTTTCAGAACTTTTTGAAATGTAAAAATATGATTTTTGATGAAATTCCAAATTTGAATTTGGAGGCATCACTGGAGGCTGAGCTCCAAAAGGGATTTCCGATTCTTTTTGGTATTAGTTCATTCTTTGAGCTAAATGACCCTGAAATTGAAAAGCACTTCAAATGAACTCTGAAAAGGTTAAAAGATGGCAATGTATCATCATTTCACCCACATAGCATGTTATAAAAAGTTGAGAGGGTTACAGCAAAAGGTGGATGCACTTCGTGTACAAAATGGGCAATCTCTTCCGAAGTATCAGGGTTTCGGAAGAAAACTCATCAGTTACAAAGGGATTTCATTTTTTAACTTATTTGAACTCCAGACTCTTTGTGTATGCAAAATGCACCATTCAAAGCCACATCAATTTTCAACCCTTTCTGACTACATTTGGTATTTTGCATGCATTTACAGTTTTTTTAGCTAAATGACCCTGAAATTGAAAAACACTACAAATGACCTATGAATAGGTTGAAAGTTGGCATGGTATCATCATTTCACCCATGTAGCATGTGCTCAAAAGTTGAGAGGGTTACGGCAAAAGCTGGATGCACTTCGTGTACAAAATGGACAATCTCTTTCGAAGTATCAAGGTTTCATACAAAAACTCATCTGTTACAAAGGGTTTACATTTTTTTGAACTTATTTGAACTCCAGACGTTTTGTGTGTTCAAAATGCACCGTTCAAAGCCACATTATCATTTTTCAGCCCTTTCTGACTTCATTTGGTATTTTTCATGCATTTACTAGTTTTTTTGAGCTAAATGACCCTGAAATTGAAAAGCACCACAAATGAACTCTAAAAAGGTTGAGAGTTGGCATGGTATCATCATTTCACCCACATAGCATGTGCTAAAGAGTTTAGAGGGTTACGGCAAAAGCTGGATGCACTTCGTGTGCAAAATGGACAATCTCTTTCGAAGTATCAGGGTTTCATACGAAAAATCATCCGTTACAAAAGGCATTTCATTTCTTCACCTATAACTGCAGTGATATTCTAGATCAAAGGCATCATCACAATAGTTGTGGAGAGAAAGTCTTCATTTTTTTTCGCTTGTGTCCTTTGCATATTGTGCCGTAACCATGGATAATCTTCATTGTTTAACTGGGTGCTTGGGTCAGCCTTGACTTTGAAGGGAGGAATTTCATGAAACTTTTCATAATCTTCAGACATGTCTATCTTTCCCTCCACTCCCACGATGTCTCTTTTTCCTGAAAGAACTATGTGGCGCTTTGGCCCATCGTATATATGATGTATTCGCTTCCTTATCTTTTCTTTTTCTTGGTTTGGTAGACATGTCCTTCACATAGAAAACCTGCGCCACGTCATTGGCTACGACGAATGGTTCGTCTGTGTACCCAGGATTGTTCAGATCCACTGTTTTCACTCCGTACTATGTGTCTACCTATACCCCGCCTCCTGACAGATTGACCCATTTACACTAAAACAAAGGGACTTTAAAATCATGTCCATAGTCAAGTTCCCATATGTCCACTATGTAACCATAATATGTGTCATTTCCCCTCTTGGTTGCTGCATCAAAGCGGACACCACTATTTTGGTTGGTGCTCTTTTGATCTTGGACGATCGTGTAAAATGTATTCCTATTTATCTCGTATCCTTTGTAAGTCAATACAACCGAAGATGGTCGCCTGGCCAACAAGTAGAGCTCATCCGAAATATTGTTGTCACCATGAGATGTGTTTGCAACCAACTACCAAAAGTCCTGATGTGTTCACATGTAATCCAGTCGTCACACTGCTCTGGGTGTTTGGAGTGCAGAATATTCTTGTGTTCCTTGACATACGGGGTCACCAAGGTAGAATTCTGTAGAACTGTGTGGTGTGCTTGAGACCAAGAATGCCCGTCCCTACATATTATTGTGTCTGCTCCTAGCGTGCCTTTTCTAGTCAGTCTCCCCTCATACCATGATTGAGGGAGACCAATCTTCTTAAGGTCAAGAATGAAGTCTACAAAAAAACCAATGGCCTCCTATGTCTGATGGCCCATGGAGATGCTTCCTTCTGACCTAACGCGGTTATGAACATACTTCTTTAAGACTCCCATGAACCTCTCAAAGGGGAACATATTGTGTAAATACCGGGCCCAGAATGGTAATCTCGTCGACTACATGAACTAGGACGCGCGTCATGATATTGAAGAAGGATATTGGGAACACCAACTCGAAACTGACAAGACATTGCGCCAAATCACTCCTTATCCTTGGTAGGATTTCTGGATCGATCACCTTCTAAGAGATTGCATTGAGGAATGCACATAGCTTCACAATGGCTAATCGTACGTTTTCCAGTAGAAGCCCCCTCTATGCAACCGGAAGCAGTTGCGTCATAATCACGTTGCAGTCATGAGACTTTACGTTCTGGAACTTTTCTCTGCCAAATTTATTATTCTCTTTATAATCGACGAGAAGCCAGATGGGACCTTAATACTGAGCAGGCATTCAAAGAAGATTTCCTTCTCTTCTTTGGTAAGAGCATCGCTGGCAGGACCTTCATACTGCTTTGGAGGCATGCAATCTTTTTCGTGCACACACTGCTGGTCTTCCCATGCCTCCAGTGTATCTTTTGTCTTCCCATACACGCCCAATAAGCCTAGCAGATTCACGCAAAGATTCTTCATCACGTGCATCATGTCGATTGTATAGCGGACCTCTAGGTCTTTCCAATAGGGTAGGTCCCAAAATATAGATTTCTTCTTCCACATGGGTGCGCGTCCCTCAGCATCATTCGGAACAAATAGTCTGCCGGGACCCTTTCCAAAGATTACTTGTAAATCATTGACCATAGCAAGTATGTGATCACCAGTATGGACCGCTGGCTTCTTCCGGTGATCTGTCTCACCTTTGAAATGCTTGCATTTCTTTCGACGTTGATGGTTGCTCGGAAGAAATTGACGATGCCAAAGGTACACATTCTTCCTGCATTTGTCCAAATATATACTTCTGGTGTCATCTAAACAGTGTGTGCATGTGTGGTATACCTTGTTTGTCTATCCTGAAAGGTTACTGAGAGCAGGCCAATCATTGATGGTTACAAACAGCAACGCATGTAGGTCAAATTCCTGCTGTTCTTGCTCATCCCACACACGTACACCTTTTCCATTCCACAGCTGTAAAAGTTCTTCAACTAATGACCTTAGGTACACATCAATGTCGTTGCCAAGTTGCTTAGGGCCTTGGATGAGAACTGGCATCATAATGAACTTTTGCTTCATGCACAGTCACGGGCCAGGTGCTATGATTGTTGTTCTACTCCCCAAAATGATTAATGCCATCCGTGCTTAAACCAGACCATACGTTCCTTGCGTCACCTGAAAAGTCCGCCCACTTTCTTTTGATTTTTCTCCACCGGGACCCGTCAGCGGGTGCTCTCAACTTCCCGTTTTTCTTATGGCCTTCTCTGTGCCGTCGCATCAACCTTCATGCTTTTTTTTGGAACAAACGTTTCAACTGTGGTATTATAGGAGCACACCACATCACCTTGGCAGGAATCTTCTTCCTAGGGTGCTCGCCCTCGACATCACTAGGGTCATCATGGGTTATCTTATAGCGCAATGCACCACATACCGGGCACACATTCAAATCTTCGTACTCACCGCGGTAGAGGATGCAGTCATTAGGGCATGCATGTATCTTATGCACCTCTAATCCTAGAGGGCAGACTACCTTCTTTGCTTCATACGTACTCTCGGGCAATTCATTCTCCTTTGGAAGCATATTCTTTAACATCAGCAAGTTTCCAAAACCCTTGTCAGATACAACATTCTCTGCCTTCCATTACAACAATTCTAGTGTGGTCCCCGGCTTTTTCTTGTCAGCTTCGCAATTTGGGTACAATAATTTCTTGTGATCCTCTAACATGCGATCGAACTTCAACTTATCCTTTTCACTTTCGCATTGTCTCTTTGCATCAACAATGAGCCGGCGAAGATCATCATCGGGCACATCGTCTGGTTCCTCTTGATCTTCAGCTTCCCCCATTGCAGCATCATTGTATTCAGGGGGCACATAGCTGTCATCATCCTCTTCTTTTTCATTGTCTTCCATCATAACCCCTCTTTCTTCGTGCTTGGTCCAAATATTATAGTGTGGCATAAAACCCTCCTCAAGCAGATGGGTGTGAACGGTTTTTTGGTTAGAGTAAGACTCCGTATTCCCGCATTTAGGGCATGGACAACACATAAAACCATTCTGCTTGTTTGCCTCAGCCACTTCGAGAAAATTATGCATGCCCTTAATGTACTCGGAGGTGCGTCTGTCACCGTACATCCATTGCCGGTTCATCTGCGTGCATTGTATATAATTAAGTGTGTCAAAAACCATTACAGAACATCATGAATAGAGAAGTGACCAAGTAAATAGAATTTCATCATCACATTAAAACCAAAGTACAGTAGTGATGAAATGTTATTACTGAAAAAATAAATACATAAAGTTCATACATATATAGTTCTCATTGAACAACATATAGCTCTCTAGAGCATCTAATTAAACCATATATTGAAACTATGTAAAACATTTCAATGCAACAACAAATGCGATCATAATTGCAACTAAGGTAACAATTGATCCAACGGCATAATGATACCAAGCCTCAATATGAATGGCATATTTTCTAATCTTTCTAATCTTCAAGCGCATTGCATCCATCTTGATCTTGGGATCATCGACGACATCCGCAACATGCAACTCCAATCTCATCTTCTCCTCCTCGATTCTTTTCAATTTTTTCTTCAAGTAATTGTTTTCTTCTTCAACTAAATTTAACCTCTCGACAATAGGGTCAGTTGGAATTTCCGGTTCACATACCTCCTAGATAAAAGCATCTATGTCACGTTGGTCGGCATAATTGTCATAAATACTAAAATAACCAAATAGTAATAAAAGATAATATATACCACATCTGAATCATACACAGGACGAGGGCCGATGGAGGGGGATACCAAAATCATCGCACTATATAATAACAAACAATTATAAAAGTAAGAAAATTATACAGGTATCTATCTAAATCATACAAGTAAGAACTTTTTTCTTTTAGGAAGAAGATAAGAACAAGAGGCTCACCACGGTGGTGTCGGTGACGAGATTGGCACGGGGGATCAACAGCGGTGAGGACGGGGAGGGGACAGGACTGACAGCCAAACCTAGACAAATCTTGAGGAAAATGGAGCTTGGATAAGGAGCTTCGAGAGCAGAAATCTTAAGTGTGGCATGTGCATAGGAGGTGAGCTAGAGCACCACAATGCTCTACCACAGCCGGCCAAAAAAACAGAGTGATAGCTTTGCTCGCGGGCACACTACTACGGAAATGCTTATACACAGGAGCTCACCGGTAGCGCTTTTTACAACAAAACGCTGCTGCTAAATAACGGTAGTGCTTGTGCCCGAAGAGCACTGCTACTATGCATATAGCAGTAGCGCTTTGTCTACAAAACACGCTGCTTATGTAATTGCCATAACCGTTGCAGGCCGTGTAGGCATACTAGTAGCGCTCATAAGCAACAAGCACTACTGCTATTGTACGTAGTAATAGCGCTGTCGTCTAACCAGCGCTACTGCTAAATAGCAGTAGCGGTGAGTTCTTAACAACGCTACTACTACGATTACCTTATCCACACCCGCACATCCCTCTCACTCTCCCCTCACACACTCTCACTCACCCACCGTACTATTCCGTCGCCTGCCGTCGCCGCCGTCGCCCGCTGTCGCCCCCAACGTATCTGCCTCCCTCCCTCCTCCTTTCACCGCCCTCCTCTCTCCCTCCTCCCACGGCCGTCCTCTCGCGCCGGCGGCCGTCGCTCCTCCCTCCTCTCCCTCGTACGATCGCCGCCCTGTTGCCTGCACCCTCCTCTCTGCTCCCTTCGTCCCCAGTCGCCCGAAGCCCTCACTCCTCCCTCTTCCTCCTCCTCCCACTGCCCTCCTCTCTTAAAAATTTAGGTATAAATTTTTTTAGTAAAAGAATTTAGTAGTAGAAATTGTTAGGTAGAGAAATATTTATGCTATGTGAGATTATTTTAGTAAATGTACGTTTTCTGAATAGAATTGAAAAAATAAGTAAATGTAGGTCTGTTGAATAGAATAGGAATTTTTCTAAGTTATGTGAAATTAGTGCATTTTTCTATGGTTCAAGAAGTAGACAGTAGGTAAAAAAATGAGGATAAGAATGTTCTTTGGGTTTAGGAAACAAATTGCAGACAATTGAAAATTTTATTTGGAATCAAATTGGATATTTATTTGATAGCTTATGGAGTTTCACTAAGTCCTAAGATGACAATAATAATGTTTTTCTTTATATTTTGTTTTTGAAGAAATCAAGGAGCCCCTGCATCATCCCCGCCGTCGTCCCCGTCACCGACCCCCTCCGACCTCGATCAAGGTGAGACCAGCCACCCCATGTTGTTAATTTAATTTAAATATTTTAGGTGTTTAATCTTAGAATAATAGAGTATGAACCCTAGTTTTGATCGAATCATGTTCAAAACGTAGGTTTTTAATTAGGTATAGTTAATAGAATTTGGTGTTTTAGGTGTATTTAATAGAATTCTAGGTTGGTTCGTTTTGAAGTGGACATGTCATATTCTGAACATGACACATTTGTTATTATTTTTAGTTCAAGCAATTATCCCTGTATCGACGTCAACAATGCCTATCCCACATCCTCGTTGTCGACTCGACGGAGGAGGCCTGCTTGATCAGAGGGGCCATGTCCGGGACTGGGCTCCGCCGGGCTGGTACTGGGAGGTGCTACCTTCCAGGGGCGCAGCTTGGTGAGGAGCCAGCCCGTCATTGACCCGAACCTTCTTTGGTGGCAGTCGCGTGGGCCAGTGACGGTGCGGAGGCTTGAGGACCCCACGGAGGTTGTACGTCATCATGTCAGCGAGGAGGATGAGCACGTCCATCGCTACATGATTGCGTTGGAGGGCAGGTTCTCCAATACCTTGCAGGTTCTTCAGAGATCTCACTGGAGCTATGATCATGTGATGGTTCCTTCTCTTTGGGTGTCCACCGCCCGCGCCGATACCCGTCATTCGCTAGGGTTTTAGCTGTATTAGTGATGTTATACGTATGATACTATTCGAGATGTATTAGTGATAATATTCTATGATGTACGGACAAAAGAGATGATTTAGTTTTGCTTATTGAGTGCATGCTAATTTGAATAATAATTTATTTTACATTTGGTTTTGCTTACTGAATTCTCAAATTGGAAAACTATTCCTACTTCAAATGCTCAAATTGGAGAGCACTATGCTTATAGGGTTTTTGTTTTTGCAGAAATCAAGGTGCCCCTCCATCATCACCGTCGCCGTCCCCATCACCGACCCCCTCCGACCTCAAGGTGAGACCTACCAAATCTCCATGTCAATATGAGTCCTATAATACATTTTGAAATGTTATATATACATATTTTTTGAACCATTGTAATGCAATGACCATCAAGTTTGAATGCTCATACGATATAGATATAAACATGTATATCTTGTGTTGCTCAAATAGGATATGTGCTTGCCCAAGTGGCCGGCCATGTTTGTTACACCTCCGAGTGGCCTATGTTTTGCCGAAGTGTTAATTAATTTCCGTTTCGGCAAATTTCAGGCGCTCAATATGTCCTCTTTTAGCAAAGGTCATGCCGGATTTTTCCGTGAATTCTGGCATGACTTGTGCTAGAATATGTAGGAAATATCGAGTGGCCTGGATTTTCTAGAAAAATAATTAAATGCCATTTCGGGTTGACTTTAAGTCTGTTGAGGCTCCATCACCAACGGTCCAAAAATCAGTGAGGGAGTGTATCCACCATATATGAGAGAGGACGAAGAATCCCGACTATTGTCATGGTGGTCGTTTCTCCTTCTTCTCTGGGTGCTAGACCTTTGTTATGCACTAGGGGAAGGAGGAGTAACGACCATCACCGACGGTCGCAGATGTCAGAGAAGAATCAGTGAGTGAGAGTCTCCACCACATATGAGAGGACGAAAAATCCCGACTATTGTCGTGGGGGTTGCTTCTCCTTTGTTCCCGTGTGCCAGACATTTTCGTGTAGTGCACTCGGGTACGAAAGGAGGAGCGATCATCACCAATGGTCGAATGTATACACCATGCGAGCTTAGAGTTTTCAATAAAAAGACTCGGCAGACCGATAGTCAACCCGTGATGAATAATAATGATCTAATTTAGTTTTGGTAGTACATATATTGAATTGTACAAGTTTAATTTTTGATTTACAAACCTAGGAAATGTCGTTATCGGACGACGAAAGTCTCCCGTGGGAGTGCGACTAGTGCAACGATGACCAGGGTCTGTGCGACAGGCCTCACCTGGACGAAGGTCGGCACTTCAGCATTAAGCTCCAGGAGACCTTCAATGTTGAAACGGTACACAACAGCGACAAGTGTTTTTTTCATAAATAAGCATGACTTCAACTATTTCAACGTGTAATTTTGTCTTTTACAATTTGAGTAGCTTATGTCATGCCATGCAAGACGCTATGTCTTGGAGAGGATTTATTTTGAAGACGATGGAAATTTTGAAACAAACAAAATTCACCTAAGGACCCATCATGGTATGGATTTTGAAGTAAATTTATACAATTCTGAGAGTGTAACCCATTTTGGTTGCACAAATTGGGAAGCACTTTGCAAGATGTATGGTTTCTATGAGGGTATGCTTGTCACCATGGATCTTGGTGATCCTGACATCGACCAAGACAATATGGACATTTGGTTCCTTGTTGATATGCTTCCAGTTCTACCACTATGTGAGTTTCTCAAACATAGTTATTAACTAATGTATATTGTTTATTTCAAAGTAGTTGACAACAGATTTCCATTGACAGCTTATTTTCATTCTTCAAACAATGTGCGGAAGATGGTAGACAGAACCTACTACACCGATGGCTCTGAGTTAACTTATGAGAAGAAAAATCATCTGGTCGCATTTTGTACTGAGCTTGAGAATTACAATATCTATTATCAAACTCCTTCATGTTATGGTCAATACATGCCACTAGTGCACGTGTTGAACTACGGTAACATCCATGGAGATACCATGCACTACTAGGGAAAACCTTATACACAGAACTTTAGTAGTAGCGTGTGTTAATAAAGCACGCTGGTGCTAAGTAGCAGTAGCGCGCTGGTGTAAACGGCGCTACAGATACAGTTGTAGCAATAGCGCGGCTGAAGATAAAAGCGCTACTGCTAACATTCCCACGGTTTAGCCGATAGGCTACACATAGTAGTAGCGATCTACGTCAAACCGCGCTACCGCTACTTTCTTTGTAGCAGCGCGTTTACGCTGAAAGGCGCTACTGCTAAAGGAAATAAAATTAAATGGAAAGCAAATAGAAAAGTAAATGAAAATGAAAGAAATAGAAAAAGGTGAAAGAAAAAAATAAAATGTAAAGAAAAATAAATGAAAAGGGGGAAAAAGAGAAAGGAATAGCAGTAGCGCGTATCGAGGAACGCGTTGTAGCTAACTTAGCAGCATCACACTTCCTGGAACGCGCTACTGCTACTTCTGACTTAACCGCGTGGTTCGTTCCTCCCCACGGCCACTTCCCCCAAATCCAACTCCTCCTCTATCGCCGCCGCCGTTGCCGGTTGGCCACCTCGCGCTCACCCGTCGCTCTTCGCACACCGTCAACGCCGCCCCCGACCCCGGATTCGACGCCGCCCCCGACCCCGACCTCGATGCCGCCCTCCACCTCGACGCCGCCCCCGACGCCGACCTCGACACCTCCCTCCACCGCGCGCCCGAGCCCCGACCTCGACCTCGATGCCGCCTGCCCCTCCCTCACCGCAGGCACCCGAGGTGAGCCCCCTGCTCCTCCCCCTCCCCTACATCTGCCTAGGGTTCTTCAAATTTTAGTTGCATCAAATTAGTTAGGGTTCATCTATGGGTGGAAACAAATCGGATGCGGATGTTATCAGATATGAATGCGGCTCGGATGTTTTCTTAGATGATGAATAAACATTATTGTAATGCATAATAATTTGTAAGATTAATCATAAAACGAGTAAAATTTGACCACTTATGTCACTTTCCACCCCTAGGTTCATCAAATTAGATGGTAATTAGGCAGTAGTTCCTAGGTACTTATTAGTTAGTAAGAACTATGTACTAATTTATTTTTATTTATAGTTAGTTTATTTTAAGTAAGAACTAGTTGAATTAATAGAACTAGTTGAACATGTCACATTTGTTGTTATTTTTTTAGTTAAAGCAATTTTTCCCGCATCGATGTCGATGATGCCTATCCCGCATCCTCGTCGTCGACTCGGTGGAGGACGCCTTCTTGACCAGATGGGCCATGTCCGGGACTGGGCTCCACCGGGCTGGTACTGGGAGGCGCTACCTGCCGGGGGCGCAGCTTGGTGAGGAGTCAGCCCGTCGTTGACCTGAACCTTCTTTGGTGGCGGTCGCGTGGGCCAGTGACGGTCGAGAGGCTTGAGGACCCCGCGGAGGTGGTAACTCACCGTTTCAGCGAGTAGGACGCGCACGTCCATCGCTACTTGGTTGCGCTGCAGCTCAGGTTCCCCAATACATGGCAGGTTCTCCAGGGATCTCACTGGAGCTATGATCCTGTGATGGTTCCTTCTCTTTGGGTGTCCACCGCCCGCGCCGATACCCGTCATTTGCTAGGGTTTTAGTTGTATTAGTGATGTTATATGTATGATACTATTCGGGATGTATTAGTGATAATATTCGACGATGTACGGACTCAAGAGAGATTAACTTTTTCTTATTGAATGCATGCTAATTTGAAGACTTATTTATTTTGCAATTTGGTTTTTCTTATTGAATGCTCATGTCAATATGAGTCCTATAAGGTATTCTGAAATGTATATCTTGTGTTTTTTTGAGAGATCAGATAGTGGGAGAGGCTCCCACTGTGTTTGTATTACTCAAAAATAGAATACAATGTACATGGTGCAGTTATAGGGTGCTTGTCCTCCACTTTTGGAGGGATTAGCAGCTACTTTTTTATGTTGGAGAAGTCAAGGAGGTTCTAAGTTTTGTACAAAGGAGAGAATAAAGTCTCTCTTATCGGTTCTAGTTCTATGTTGGAGAAGGCTAAAATCATGCTTAAAATGCTCAAGCCAAGAAAGCAAAGTTGGGGTGATGCTTCTGAAGTGCTTGTTATTCCTCTCTTTCCAGATACTACAAGCTTCCTGTAAGAATACTTCCATGACCATGGGCTTGTTCCAATTATTTGCTGCGAGACTAATCCATTGAAGTCTGGATCCAGAGACTTGCCATGTGATCCCAAGGATGGACCAACATTGTTTACTGAAAGGGCATTGAAAGACCATGTGTTCCACGTTCTCTTCAATTTGTTGACCACATAAGAGGCAGTTGAAGTCATCTCCAATGTTGTAGTGCCTCCTCTTGAGCATGTTGCATGTGTTTAGGCGGTCAGCGAGCAGTAGCCACCCAAACACTTTGATTTTCAACGTCGTCTTCGCTGCCCATAGCCATTGGTACGATTGGTGTGCGTGCACATCCCTAAAGTAGAACTTGTAGTATCTGTTTGCCTTGTATTCCATTGATCCCTAGCAGTATGTCCAGGTATCATGGGGGGTCGGGTCTACATTGTTGCCAAGATGGATCACATTTTGTTGCAGCTCACGGAGTTCTTGTAGCGCTTGAACTGAGAGTGGAAGGTGAAACATTTCATGTAGTGATGTGGATCCCAAGAAAGTTTTAACTGATATATCCTCATTTTTTTCGTAGGAGAATGCGCGTGGGTACGTTTTTCATCCAGTGTGGCATCCAACCACAGATCCTTGCACATAAGTACCGTGGTGCCATCATGGACATTTGCTTTTGATATACCTCTGTAAATCGGGGCGAGCTTCAGGACATCCCTCCACCAGAAAGATCCGCATGGCTCCGTGGCATGGGGGATCTTGTTTGTGTAGTAAGTCGACCATATGAGCTCAACCCATGGCACATTGTGTCTGTTATAGAATTTATGTAGGTACTTGAGGAGGAAAGCTTCACTTTATATGCGCAGATTTATTATACCAAGTCCACCACACTTCTTTGGCTGGCACACCATGCTCCAGGCCGTAAGCGAGTTACATTTGTCCCCTTGTTCTGTCTTCTTTGTCCACAGCCATTTCATTCTTAGTTTGTCGAGAAGTTCTAAAATCTTTGGTGGCAGTTTGAGAGTCCACGGAGCAAAGATAGCTAGTGACGTGATCATTGTATTGAGGAGTGAGAGTTTGGCCCCATAAGACATCAAGGCAAGTGTGCTTGTCATCCGTCTTTCCATCGTGCAAACTAGCGGCATGAGATCTTGAACCGAGGGCTTGGTTGTCCCGAGTGGTAGCGCTAGGTAAGTGAATGGCATGGATCCAACTTTGCAGCCAAAGATAGTGGATAGCTCATTGTAGCAGCTCGCATCACAGTTGATTGGGATTAGTGTGGACTTGTGGAAGTTTATCTTCAGCCCAATGGAGACAACATAGTCAGAAAGAATGTCTTTAATCATTCTAGCTTGATCAGGGCAGGCGGGAAGAATGATGATCGTGTCGTCCACGTATTGGATCACAGGGTATTCAAGTTGATTATGTCATGGGAACGGTAGATGGATCTTCTTTGTCTGAAGGCATCATTGATGGCAGCTTGTAAGAGGTTAGCCGCAAGCACAAAAATCAACGGAGAGAAAGGATCTCCTTGGCGAACCCCATAATTACAGAGGAATTGTCTGCCTAGGACACCATTTAAAAGCACCGCTGACTTGCCCGAGGAGAAGATGCATTTAACCCAGCGAAGCCACCTATTATCAAAGCCCATGTGTTCCATAATCGTAAGCATTACATCATGTTCAATCGTGTCAAATGCTTTGGCGAAATCCAGTTTTAGAAGGATGATCTTTTCCTTGGAGGCTTGGCACTGATGGATATACTCGAACGCCCAAGCCAAATAGTCATGTATTGATCGGCCTTTTAGGAAGCCATATTGATTTCGATGGACAGTTTTAAGTATGAGTTTTTGGAGTCTGTTTGCAAGTAGTTTGGTGAGAATCTTGAGACAATAGTTTAGCAATGTGATGGGTCTGAAATCAGAGACTGTCTCCGGGGACCGAACCCTAGGAATGAGTGTAATAAACCCCTCATTAATACTCTCAAGATTGAGTCCCCCCTTACAGAACTGGTTGCAAAGCTCATAAAAGTCCTCCTTAATAACATCAATCTCCTCCTTGGTGAAGGGAACAGTAAGTTGATCCAGTCTCTCCACTTTTTTGATGATGTTTTGCAGGTTAAATTTCATTTGGAACTCTCCTGACTTGCCTAGTCTCTCTATAAAGTTTGGTATATGACAGCCTCCTTGCCGGCGTGATCTTCTACCACCGTACCATCTGAAATTTTAAGTGTTTGTATTGTGTTCCGCCTGTATCTCTTAGAGGCCAAAGCTTTCAAAAAGCAATATCCCCTCCGTGTAGACCCGAGCGTCCGTTTCCCCCCTCCAGGTGCCGGCGGCAGAGCCGTCCCTGAGTCGGGCCACACCTCGGAGAAGCGTGTTGCCTCTTCAGACATGCCACCACAACACCCCGCATGTATGAGGACCTGGTGCGACGCTCCTGTGGCATTGCTACCCCTAGGGCCCCCGTCCCGCCTAACCCTGGAGCGGTTGACCACGAGATCTAGCCCTTTGACTTTCCACGGACGGGCTTTGACCGGTGGACCGCTCCACCTAGTTGTGTTAGGTCAGCCCATAGGGACACCTGGGAGCAACATCCGGGCCAAACCCACAGCAAGATCCCCTCCGTGTAGACCCGACGCGTCCGTTCCCCCCCCTCTAG
>NC_057801.1:810994814-810995807 GCF_018294505.1 Triticum aestivum
AGCGGTGGCACCGTCCGTGAGGGTGGCCACATCTCGGAGACGCATGCTGCCTCTTCAGACATGGCACCACACCACACCGCATGTATGAGGGCCCGGTGCGATGCTCCTGTGGCATTACTACCCCCCATGGCCCCCGTCTAGCCTAACCCTGGAGCAGTTGTCCACGAGATCTAGCCCGTTGACTTTCCACGGACGGGCTTTGACCGGTGGACCTCTCCCCCCACCCTCGGTTGTGTTAGGTCAGCCAATAGGGACACCTGTGAGCAACATCCGGGCCAAACCCACAGCAAGATCCCCTCCGTGTAGACCCGACGCGTCCGTTTCCCCCTCCAGGTGCCGACGGCGGCGCCGTCTGTGAGGGGGGCCACACCCCGGAGATGCTTGCCGGGCGTTTGCAACCGCCACAACACTTCCAGAGTTGTGAGAGGCCCCGTACGCAAGATTGGCGGCATTCTTTCCCCGGAGGCCGCCGGCCACAGTCGTAGACACGCGAAGAGCAATCCGCGTAGAGGGAAGTGTTCATATACTTCTCCATCACCAAAAATTATGGAAAATTACCATCAGTCCTATAGCACATGTGCCCACGTCGTGTAAAAACTCATGATTTTATCGCGCTCCGAGTATTTAATAATATTCACGCCGCACCGTTACCGCAGAACGTCTACTACTGTGTCACCGCCGTCCGTGAGGAGGGACACACCACGGATACGTGTGCCGCCTCTTCAAACATACCACCACACCACCCCGCATGTATGAGGCCCCGGTACGACGCTCCGGTGGCATTGCTACCCCCAGGGCCCCCGTCCCGCCTAACCCTTCAGTGGTTGACCACGAGATCTAGCCCTTTGATCTTCCACGGACGGGCTTTCACCAGTGGACCTCTAAACCAGGTTGTGTTAGGTCATCCCATAGGAACACCTGGGAGCAACATCCGGGCCAAGCCCACAGCAAGATCCCGTCCGTGTAGATCCGACGCGACCGTTTCCCCTCTTC
>NC_057801.1:810995817-810996694 GCF_018294505.1 Triticum aestivum
GTCTAGCCTAACCCTGGAGCAGTTGTCCACGAGATCTAGCCCGTTGACTTTCCACGGACGGGCTTTGACCGGTGGACCTCTCCCCCCCCCGGTTGTGTTAGGTCAGCCAATAGGGACACCTGGGAGCAACATCCAGGCCAAACCCACAGCAAGATCCCCTCCGTGTAGACCCGACGCGTCCGTTTCCCCCTCCAGGTGCCGACGGCGGCGCCGTCCGTGAGGGGGGCCACACCCCGGAGAATATTGCCGGGCGTTTGCAACCGCCACAACACTTCCAGAGTTGTGATAGGCCCCGTACGCAAGATTGGCGGCATTCTTTCCCCGGAGGCCGCCGGCCACAGTCGTAGACATGCGAAGAGCAATCCGCGTAGAGGGAAGTGTTCGTATACTTCTCCATCACCAAAAATTATGGAAAATTACCATCAGTCCTATAGCACATGTGCCCACGTCGTCTAAAAACTCATGATTTTATCGCGCTCCGAGTATTTAATAATATTCACGCCGCACCGTTACCGCAGAACGTCTACTACTGTGTCACCGCCGTCCGTGAGGAGGGCCACACCACGGATACGTGTGCCGCCTCTTCAGACATACCACCACACCACCCCGCATGTATGAGGCCCCGGTACGACGCTCCGGTGGCATTGCTACCCCCAGGGCCCCCGTCCCGCCTAACCCTTCAGTGGTTGACCACGAGATCTAGTCCTTTGATCTTCCACGGACGGGCTTTCACCAGTGGACCTCTAAACCAGGTTGTGTTAGGTCATCCCATAGGAACACCTGGGAGCAACATCCGGGCCAAGCCCACAGCAAGATCCCGTCCGTGTAGATCCGGCGCGATCGTTTCCCCTCTTCAGGTGCCGGCGGCGGCGCCGTT